>NC_137006.1:33079034-33304034 GCF_032717465.1 Coenobita brevimanus
AGTGTACATACTCTATTGAAATACATACTCTGTTCTTTTAGGAATGCAAAATGGATACATATTTCAGTAAAACAAATTTGGAAAAGAAAAGGGATAAAAGTAAGAAGCAAAATGATGATTTCTGCCAAGAAATGGTTGGAGAGTGGAGACTCACAATAGACTGGTTGAACGTTTACACAAACTAGAAGTAGGCTTTCAAAAATGAAATTGATAGAAATAAAAGAAGCAAATGCACTTGCAAAAGGAAGAGATAGAAAAACTAGGAAGGGAGGCCAATAAGAAAGACACAACCATCGATGAACTAACAGTAGAATTGAGTACGCTCAGGAAGAAAAGTGAGTCAAATGGGCAAGTACAGTGATCAATCACCGAAGAGTGTTATGGAAGAGTTCAAAAATGACACAGAGACAATTAGGCAAGCAAGCAGTCTTATAAACTTAGAGCAGTGATATTGAAGGAGAAGATATGGGTGAATGAAGCTGTGCAAAGCTACAAAAATGATGTAGAAACCACGTATGCTGAAATGGTGAAAGTAAGAAAAGACTTAGAAACAAGGTTGGAGTAAATTATCATTAATAATTAAGTGAAAATAATAATCCAAACCTATCCAAAGTTAGTCTGAGATTCAGTAGAGATGAACAAGTCTATAATGATAACGAACATAGAAGAAGAAGAAGTAAAAAACAAGATCACAAGAGACAAAAAGGAGATGGCAAAATGTAATGAGCTTACTGAAAAAGAAGTATCAGGAGAAATCTATAGTAAAGACACTTAGAAGAACACAAAAGGTTAGGGAAATGTAGAAAAGCAAGACAAGACCTCTAAAGGTTACTTTCCAGAGTGTAAACACCGTAGAAAGAGATACTAAAAAATGCAAATAATCTTATGGAAAAAGAGGAGTTAAAAAATGTATGGATAAAAAGATGCCAAGCACAGGGGGAACTGGAATTACTGAAGAAGAAAAGGGAGGATGCAAAAACAAAAAATGAGGGAAGATCAGAAGAGGAGAAGAAGAATTTGTTTTACAAAGTAATAGGATTGGAGAATTACGAAAGCGGTACACAAACAGGATGGAAGAGAAAAGGAGGAAGGTGGTACAACTATGTCATGACAAATATATAAACAAGATGATAAAGTTGATGTACTCAAATGTGGATGGAATGGTATCTAAATTACTAGAGATGAATGATTATGTCGGAGAAAATGAACCACAAATAATATGCCTAACTGGAAACAAAATTAACATAAGGATATCCAATGAAATACTAAACTTGAAGGAATACAATATATGGAGAAGAGACAGAAATTTAAAAAAAGGAGGAGGAATTATAATATTAACTAAGAAAAATCTAAAAGTCAATGAAATAAAACTAGATATACCATCAAGAGTAGAGCATTGATTGCAGTAGAGATCGACACATCTGAAGGTAAAGTAATTGTAGCCAATTTTGGCACATGCCACCCAGATCAAACACATGGGAAAGAGACGAATATGAGGACCTGGCAGAGAGTACAATTCAGAGTATAGAATAATTACTACAAAAAAATGGAAGAGAAATCGGAAAGAATTATACTAACTGGGGACTTCAATACAAATATAAATTGGAATACTCTTGATATAAATAGCCAAAAGAAGAAGAAAGCTGTTTGGAGCCAAAAGCTCCTGGATCTCGTACAAGAGTTTTCTTAACGCAATATGTGAAGGAAACCACCAGAAAAAGAGGACTTGATGTACCTTCAGTACTAGATCTAATATTTACTAGGCAAGAAAATGATATTGACAGTTTAATATATCACCCTCCACTCGGCAAAAGCGATCCTTTTGTGCTAAATTATAACTTGGGATAGCATATGACACTTAGTGAAGAACAATGACAGTTACAATAAGAGCCTAAACTATAAAAAAGGGGAAATTATCAAGACCTAAAGAAGTATTTCTTAGAAGTTGATTGGGAAAATGAAGAAGCTTAGAGGACAAGATTTAAATACTGTATGTAAAAATTCTGTAATTTTTATAGAGAATAGGAGTCCAGAAGTACATCCACAGCAGCACAAAGAAACAGAGAAGAAAATACAGAAAATGGTTCAATATAGAATGTAAAAAATCAAAAGAAAGAAGAGATTTGTTGTGGAATAGATGCAGAAAGAGACATAATAGTGAAAGAGCGTATAATACTTACAAACAGGCAAGAAACGCAGTTATACAAGAATAAGGAGGAAGCCCAAAAACAGTTTGAGGAGGATATAATAAATAAAAGTAGTGATCAACCAAAGCTGTTTTACAGCTATATCAGAAAGCAAAACCAAAGTAAAAGATATAATACAATCAGCCACGGACGAGGGAATCACTTATACATGAAAGATATTTGTGAGGCACTAAATAAGAATTTCCAATTAGTTTTTACAGAAGAAACTTGAGAGGGGACTATGTGGAACATGCATATGCACACATACTACCAGATATACAAATTGCAGAAAAAGTAATACAGGAGGAGTTAAGTAGATTAGACAGAGGAAAAGCAAGTGGTCCTGATGAAATTTCATGTTGGGTATTACGAGAATGTGCAAAGGAGTTAAGTAAAGCCATTATTTTTTAATTTTCAAGAAATCCTTGAGTCAAGGTAAACTACCTGATATTTGGGAAAAAGCAAATATTGTCCCCTTGTTCAAGAAAGGAAATAGACAAAATCCACTCAACTACCGACCAGTATCACTGACCAAGTGTTGTAACCAAGGTATTAGAAAAAACTTATAAGAAAGAAACTACGGTAAATCATCTAGAAGGGAACACAGTATGATAGAGAAAGACAGTTTGGTTTGAGAAAAGGAAAATCATGTGTTACTAGTCTGTTCAGGCACTACTATTGAGTAACAAACACAATACAGGAAAGGGAAGGATGGGTGGACAGTATCTGTTTAGATTTCAAGAAAGCTTTTGACACAGTACCACATAAAGACTTTTATGGAAACTGTACCATCAAAGAAGGAGGAATTCGAGGCAAACTGTTTTACATTGGATGCAAGACTTTCTCATAAAAGAGAAATGAGAACAGTACTATGAGGAAACTACTCATCATGGAAAGAAGTGACTAGTGGAGTACCACAGGGTTCAATGCTGTCACCAATCATGTTTTTGGAGTATATATAAATGATATAAACAGTAACACTGGAAATGAGAGCTATCTGAATATGTTTGCAGATGATGCAAAAATACAAAGGAGAGGTACTAACACAGACTCTTGTAAAGAGCTACAAGAAAGAATTAAATAAACTTCACTTAGATGGAGTAGTACATGGCAAATGGAATTCAATGTGGACAAGTGTCATGTAATCCAAGTTTGGTAGAAGTGGAAAAATACCAGATTGGGATTACTAAGTTAGGAAATAAAGCCCTATACACATCAGAAAGAGGGAAAGACCTAGGTGTGATTATCAATAACAGACTATCTTCGGATGACCACATCAGCGAATTCTGGAACATGTATACACTGCTTGCAAATGAGAGAATAGCTTGTGCATACATAGTAAAGACATGCTAAGAAGGATAATAACATCATTCATTAGACCAACCCTGGAATATGCATCCAATAGTCTGGAGTCCTCATCCTCCATAAGCACATGGGTAAGATCAGAAAAAGTTCAAAGGGAGTATACAAGATGGATGCCAAGAAACACAGGGACCTAAGCCTATGAAGAAAGACTAAACAAACTGAATGTAGCAACACTGCTGGAGCGAAGGAAAAAGAGGTGACATGATAATGCTATATAAGTGCATATCAGGGAAGGAGAAAAATGAACATAAATGATTATTTAACATATGGAGAGAAGCATCAACAAGAGGACACTGCAAAAAATTGCATAAGAAGAAAGGTGATAAAGACGTAAGGAAATTCAGTTTCCCAAACAGAGCAATTAATCAATGGAATGTACTACCGAATGAAATAGTGTGTGCCAAAACAATTCCACAAATTTAAGGATATGTACGATAAATATGGTTTAAGACAGGGGACAGTACGAGCTTCACTCATTCCTGTAAAGCATGAATCTGGTAGGTAAGAAAAAATTAGGTAAGAACACACACACACACACACACATCATGGAGTAAGAGACATTGTATCACTTAGTGATTCTTAAAATCACACACACACACACACACACACACACACACACACACATCAAGAGAGTAAGAGACATTGTATCACTTGGTGATTCTTAAAATACACACATACACACACACACACACACACACATACACATCATGGAGTAAGAGACATTGTATCACTTCGTGATTCTTAAAATACAAACACACACACACACACACACACACACACACACACACACACACACACAGAACACACATACACACACTTACACACACACACACACACACACACACACAGAACACACACACACACACACACGCACACACACACAGAACACACACACACTCACACACACACACACATACACACACACACACACACACATCATGGAGTAGAAGACATTGTATCACTTGGTGATTCTTAAAACAGACACACAGACACACACACACACACAAACATACACACACAAGACTTGTTCAAACAGAAAAAAACAGAACTGAAAAAAATGCGTCATGAGTCAGCTGGGCTTGTTTAGCAATTACAGCAACGCAGGGAAAGTGTACATACTCTGTAAGTACATACTCTGTTCTTTTAGGAGTGCAAAATGGATACATATTTCAGTAAAACAAATTTGGAAAAGAAAAGGGATAAAAGTAAGAAGCAAAATGATGATTTCTACCACACCAAAGACTTTTATGGAAACTGTACCATCAAGGAGGAATTCGAGGCAAACTGTTTTGTTGGATGCAAGACTTTCTCATAAAAAGAGAATTGAGAACAGTACTAAGAGGAACCTACTCATCATGGAAAGAAGTGACTAGTGGCGTACCACAGGGTTCAGTGCTGTCACCAATCATGTTTTTAGTGTATATAAATGGTATAAACAGTAACACTGGAAATGAGAGCTATCTGAATATGTTTGCAGATGATGCAAAAAATACAAAGGAGAATTACTAACACAGACTCTTGTAAAGAGCTACAAGAAGAATTAAATAAACTTCATGAATGGAGTAGTACATGGCAAATGGAATTCAATGTGGACAAGTGTCATGTAATCAAGTTTGGTAAAAGTGGAAAAAAGACCCGATTGGGATTATAAGTTAGGAAATAAAACCCTATACACATCAGAAAGAGAGAAAGACCTAGGTGTGATCATCAATAACAGACTATCTTCGGATGACCACATCAGCGAGAAGGTACGGAACATGTATACACTGCTTGCAAATATGAGAATAGCATTCACATACATAAATGAAGACATGCTAAGAAGGATAATAACATCATTCATTAGACCAACCGTGGAATATGCATCAGTAGTCTGGAGTCCTCATCTCAAAAAGCACATAGACAAGATTGAAAAAGTTCAAAGGGCCGCTACAAGATGGATACCAAGCTTAAGGGACCTAAGTTACAAAGAAAGACTAAATAAACTGAATCTACCAACACTACAGGAGCGAAGGAAAAGAGGTGACATGATAATGCTATATAAGTGCATATCAGGGAAGGAGAAAATAGACATAAATGATTACTTAACATATGGAGAAGCATCAGCAAGAGGACACTGCAAAAAACTGCATCAGAAGAGAGGTGATAAAGACGTAAGGAAATTCAGTTTCCCAAACAGAGCAATTAATCAATGGAATGCACTACCGAATGAAATAGTGTGCGCTAAAACAATTCACAAATTTAAGGATATGTACGATTAATATGGTTTAAGACACGGGACAGTACGAGCTTGACTCATTCCTGTAAAGATACAATTAGGTAAGAACAATTAGGTAAGAACACACACACACACGCACACACACACACACATCATGGAGTAAGAGACATTGTATCACTTGGTGATTCTTAAAATACACACACACACAGACACACACACACACATCATGGAGTATGAGACATTGTATCACTTGGTGATTCTTAAAATACACACACACACACACACACACACACACACACACACACACAGAACACACACATTGTACACTTCGTGATTCTTAAAATACACACACACACACACACACACACACACACACACACACACACACACACACACACACAGAACACACACACCTACACCCACACACACACATAGCCATACCCACACAGAACACACACACACACACACATACCCACACAGAACACACACACACACACACCCACCCACACACACACACACACACACACACACACACACACACACACACACACATCATAGAGTAAGAGACATTGTATCACTTGGTGATTCTTAAAACAGACATACACACACACACACACACACACAAACACACACGCACAAGACTTGTTCAAACAGAAAAAAAACAGAACCACAAAAAAAAAAAAAAAAATGCCTTGAGTCAGCTGGGCTTGTTTAGACTACAGCAACACGGGGAAAGTGTACATACTCTGTAAGTACATACTCTGTTCTTTTAGGATTGCAAAATGGATACATACTTCAGTAAAACAAATTTGGAAAAGAAAAGGGATAAAAGTAAAAAGCAAAATGATGATTTCTACCAAGAACTGGTTGAAGTGGAGACTCACAATAGACTGGTTGAACGTGTACACAAACTAGAAATGGCTTTCAAAAATGAAATTGATGAAATAAAGAAGCAAATGCACTTGCAATAGGAAGAGATAGAAAAACTAGGAAGGGAGGCCAATAAGAATGATACAACCATCAGTGAACTAACAGTGGAATTGAGTACGCTCAGGAAGAAAGTGAGTGAAATGGCAAGTACAGTAGTCAATCACAAGACTGTTATGGAAGAGTTCAAAAATGACACAGAGACAATTAGGCAAGCAAGCAGTCTTATAAACCAGAGCAGTGATATTGAGGAGAAGATAACACAGGTGAATGAAGCTGTGCAAAGCTACAAAAATGATGTAGAAACCACGTATGCTGAAATGGTGAAAGTAAAGAAAGACTTAGAAACAAGGGTGGAGGAAAAAAGCATTAAAAGGAAGTTAAAAAGAATAATCCAAAACAATCCAAAGTTAGTCAGAGATTCAGTAGAGATAAACAAGTCTATAGTAATCACTGGTATAGAAGAAGAAGTAAAAAACAAGATCACAAGAGACAAAAAGGAGATGGCAAATGTAATGAGCTTACTGGAAGAAGTATCAGAGGAAATCTATAGTAAAGACATAGAGGAACACAAAAGGTTAGGGAAATATGAGAAAAGCAAGACAAGACCTCTAAAGGTGACTTTCCAGAGTGTAAACACTGTGGACGAGATACTAAAAAATGCAAATAATCTTATGGAAAAAGAGGAGTTCAAAAATGTATGGATAAAAAGATGCCTAACACAAGAGGAATTGGAATTACTGAAAGAGAAAAGGGAGGAAGCAAAAAAAATAAATGAGTGAAGATCAGAAGAGGAGAAGAAGAATTTTTTTTACAAAGTAATAGGATTGCAGGTACGAAAGTGGTACACAAACAGGATGGAATAAAAAGGAGGAAGGTAGTAGAACCATGTCATGACAAGTATATAAACAAGATGATAAAGTTGATGTACTCATATGTGGATGGAATGGTATCTAAATTACTAGAGATGAATGATTATGTCAGAGAAAATGAACCACAAATAATATGCCTAACTGAAACAAAATTATCACCAAGGATATCCAGTGACATACTAAACTTAGAGGAATACAATATATGGAGAAGAGACAGAAATTTAAAAAAAGGAGGAGGAATTATAATATTAACTGAGAAAAATCTAAAAGTCAATGAAATAAAACTAGATATACCATCACAAGTAGAACTGATTGCAGTAAAGATCAACACATCTGAAGGTAAAGTAATTGTAGCCAATTTATACATGCCACCCAGATCAAACACATGGGAAAGAGATGAATATGAGGACCTGGCAGAGAGTACAATTCAGAGTTCAAGATCATTACTACATAAAATGGAAGAGAAATCAGAAAGAATTATACTAACTGGGGATTTCAATACAAATATAAATTGGACTACTCTAGATATAATTAGCCAAGAAAGCTGTTGGGACCAAAAGCTCCTGGATCTCGTACAAGAGTTCTTCCTAACGCAACATGTGAAGGAAACCACCAGAAAAAGAGGAGTTGATGTACCTTCAGTGCTAGATCTAATATTTACTAGGCAAGAAAATGATATTGACAGTTTAATATATCACCCTCCACTCGGCAAAAGCGATCATGCAGTACTAAATTATAACTTCAGGATAGCATATGACATAGTAAACAGCAATGACAGTTACAAAAAGAGCCTAAACTATGAAAAGGGAAATTATCAAGACCTAAAGAAGTATTTCTTAGAAGTTGATTGGGAAAATGAGCTTAGAGGACAAGATTTAAATACTGTATATAAAAAATTCTGTGAATTTTATGAAATAGAAGTCCAGAAGTACATCCCACAGCACAAAGAAACAGAGAAAAAAATACAGAAATGGTTCAATACAGAATGTAAAAAATCAAAAGAAAGAAGAGATTTGTTGTGGAATAGATACAGAAGACATAATAGTGAAAGGGCGTATAATACTTACAAACAGGCAAGAAACGATTATACAAGAATCAGGAGGGAAGCCCTAAAACAGTTTGAGGAGGATATAATAAATAAAAGTAGTGATCAACCAAAGCTGTTTTACAGCTATATCAGAAGCAAAACCAAAGTAAAAGATATAATACAATCAATTACGGACGAGGGAATCACTTATACACAAGAGAAAGATATTTGTGAAGCACTAAATAAGAATTTCCAATTAGTTTTTACAGAAGAAAAAAATGTTGAGAGGGACTATGTGGAACATGCATGTCCACACATACTACCAGATATACAAATAGCAGAAAAAGTAATACAGGAGGAGTTAAGTAGATTAGACAGAGGAAAAGCAAGTGGTCCTGATGAAATTTCATGTTGGGTATTACGAGAATGTGCAAAGGAGTTAAGTAAACCATTATTTTTAATTTTCAAGAAATCCTTGAGTCAAGGTAAACTACCTGATATTTGGAAAAAAGCAAATATTGTCCCCTTATTCAAGAAAGGAAATAGACAAAATCCACTCAACTACCGACCAGTATCACTGACCAGTGTTGTAAGCAAGGTATTAGAAAAGCTTATAAGAAAAGCTTGGGTAAATCATCTAAAAGAACACAGTATGATAACAGAAAGACAGTTTGGTTTGAGAAAAGGAAAATCATGTGTTACTAATATGTTGAGCTACTATGACAAAGTAACAAACACAATACAGGAAAGGGAAGGATGGGTGGACAGTATTTATTTAGATTTCAAGAAAGCTTTTGACACAGTACCACACCAAAGACTTTTATGGAAACTGTACCATCAAGGAGGAATTCGAGGCAAACTGTTTTGTTGGATGCAAAACTTTCTCATAAAAAGAGAAATGAGAACAGTACTAAGAGGAACCTACTCATCATGGAAAGAAGTGACTAGTTGCGTACCACAGGTTCAGTGCTGTCACCAATCATGTTTTTAGTGTATATAAATGGTATAAACAGTAACACTGGAAATGAGAGCTATCTGAATATGTTTGCAGATGATGCAAAAATACAAAGGAGAATTACTAACACAGACTCTTGTAAAGAGCTACAAGAAGAATTAAATAAACTTCATGAATGGAGTAGTACATGGCAAATGGAATTCAATGTGGACAAGTGTCATGTAATCAAGTTTGGTAAAAGTGGAAAAAGACCTGATTGGGATTATAAGTTAGGAAATAAAACCCTATACACATCAGAAAGAGAGAAAGACCTAGGTGTGATCATCAATAACAGACTATCTTCGGATGACCACATCAGCGAGAAGGTACGGAACATGTATACACTGCTTGCAAATATGAGAATAGCATTCACATACATAAATGAAGACATGCTAAGAAGGATAATAACATCATTCATTAGACCAACCCTGGAATATGCATCAGTAGTCTGGAGTCCTCATCTCAAAAAGCACATAGACAAGATTGAAAAAGTTCAAAGGGCCGCTACAAGATGGATACCAAGTTTAAGGGACCTAAGCTACGAAGAAAGACTAAATAAACTGAATCTACCAACACTACAGGAGCTAAGGAAAAGAGGTGACATGATAATGCTATATAAGTGCATATCAGGGAAGGAGAAAATAGACATAAATGATTACTTAACATATGGAGAAGCATCAGCAAGAGGACACTGCAAAAAACTGCATAAGAAGAGAGGTGATAAAGACGTAAGGAAATTCAGTTTCCCAAACAGAGTAATTAATCAATGGAATGTACTACCGAATGAAATAGTGTGCGCCAAAACAATTCACAAATTTAAGGATATGTACGATAAATATGGTTTAAGACACGGGACAGTACGAGCTTGACTCATTCCTGTAAAGATACAATTAGGTAAGAACAATTAGGTAAGAACACACACACACACACACACACACACACACACACACACACCTACACCCACAGACACACATACCCACACAAAACACACACACACACACACACCCACACACACACACACACACACACACACACACACACACACACACACAGAGAACACACACACCTACACCCACACACACACATACCCACACAGAACACACACACACACACACACACACACACACACACACACACACAACATAGAGTAAGAGACATTGTATCACTTGGTGATTCTTAAACACACACACACACACACACACACACACACACACACACACACACACAAACACACACACAAGACTTGTTCAAACAGAAAAAAAACAGAACCACAAAGAAAAAAAAAATGCCTTGAGTCAGCTGGGCTTGTTTAGAGTACAGCAACACGGTGAAAGTGTACATACTCTGTAAGTACATACTCTGTTCTTTTAGGATTGCAAAATGGATACATACTTCAGTAAACCAAATTTGGAAAAGAAAACTGATAAAAGTAAAAAGCAAAATGATGATTTCTACCAAGAACTGGTTAAAGTGGAGAATCACAATAGACTGGTTGAACGTGTACACAAACTAGAAATGGCTTTCAAAAATGAAATTGATGAAATAAAGAAGCAAATGCACTTGCAAAAGGAAGAGATAGAAAAACTAGGAAGGGAGGCCAATAAGAAAGATACAACCATCAGTGAACTAACAGTGGAATTGAGTACGCTCAGGAAGAAAGTGAGTGAAATGGCAAGTACAGTAGTCAATCACAAGACTGTTATGGAAGAGTTCAAAAATGACACAGAGACAATTAGGCAAGCAAGCAGTCTTATAAACCAGAGCAGTGATATTGAGGAGAAGATAACACAGGTGAATGAAGCTGTGCAAAGCTACAAAAATGATGTAGAAACCACGTATGCTGAAATGGTGAAAGTAAAGAAAGACTTAGAAACAAGGGTGGAGGAAAAAAGCATTAAAAAGGAAGTTAAAAGAATAATCCAAAACAATCCAAAGTTAGTCAGAGATTCAGTAGAGATAAACAAGTCTATAGTAATCACTGGTATAGAAGAAGAAGAAATAAAAAACAAGATCACAAGAGACAAAAAGGAGATGGCAAATGTAATGAGCTTACTGAAAGAAGTATCTGAGGAAATCTATAGTAAAGACATAGAGGAATACAAAAGGTTAGGGAAATATGAGAAAAGCAAGACAAGACCTCTAAAGGTGACTTTCCAGAGTGTGAACACTGTGGAAGAGATACTAAAAAATGCAAATAATCTTATGGAAAAAGAGGAGTTCAAAAATGTATGGATAAAAAAGATGCCTAACACAAGAGGAACTGGAATTACTGAAAGAGAAAAGGGAGGTAGCAAAAAAAATAAATGAGTGAAGGTATGAAGATGAGAATAATAATTTTGTTTAAAAAGTAATAGGAGTTCAGTTACGAAAGTGGTACACAAACAGGATGGAAGAAAATGGAGGAAGGTAGTAGAACCATGTCATGGCAAGTATATAAACAAGATGAGAAAGTTGATGTACTAATTGTGGATGGAATGGTATCTAAATTACTTGAGATGATTGATTATGTGAGTGTAACTGAACCACAAATTATAGGCCTAACTGAAACAAATTTATCACCAAGTATATCCCATGACATACTAAACTTAGAGGAATACAATATATGGAGAAGAGACAGAAATTTAAAAAAGGAGGATGTATTATAATATTAACTTAGAAATATCTAAAAGTCAATGAAATAAAACTAGATATACCATCACAAGTAGAACTGATTGCAGTAAAGATCAACACATCTGAAGGTAAAGTAATTGTAGCCAATTTATACATGCCACCCAGATCAAACACATGGGAAAGAGATGAATATGAGGACCTGGCAGAGAGTACAATTCAGAGTTCAAGATCATTACTACATAAAATGGAAGAGAAATCAGAAAGAATTATACTAACTGGGGATTTCAATACAAATATAAATTAGACTACTGTAGATATAATTAGCCAAGAAAGCTGTTGAGACCAAAAGCTCCTGGATCTCGTACAAGAGTTCTTCCTAACGCAACATGTGAGGGAAACCACCAGAAAAAGAGGAGTTGATGTACCTTCAGTGCTAGATCTAATATTTACTAGGCAAGAAAATGATATTGACAGTTTAATATATCACCCTCCACTCGGCAAAAGCGATCATGCAGTACTAAATTATAACTTCAGGATAGCATATGACATAGTAAACAGCAATGACAGTTACAAAAAGAGCCTAAACTATAAAAAGGGAAATTATCAAGACCCAAAGAAGTTTTTCTTAGAAGTTGATTGGGGAAAAGAGCTTAGAGGACAAGATTTAAATACTGTATATAAAAAATTCTGTGAATTTTATGAAATAGGAGTCCAGAAGTACATCCCACAGCACAAAGAAACTAATAATAAAAATACAGAAATGGTTCAATACAGAATGTAAAAAATAAAAAGAAAGAAGAGATTTGTTGTGGAATAGATACAGACGACATAATAGTGAAAGGGCGTATAATAATTACAAACAGGCAAGAAACGATTATACAAGAATAAGGAGGGAAGCCCAAAAACAGTTTGAGGAGGATATAATAAATAAAAGTAGTGATCAACCAAAGCTGTTTTACAGCTATATCAGAAGCAAAACCAAAGTAAAAGATATAATACAATCCATTACGGATGAGGGAATCACTTATACACAAGAAAAAGATATTTGTGAAGCACTAAATAAGAATTTCCAATTAGTTTTTACAGAAAAAAAAAATTGAGAGGGACTATGTGGAACATGCATGTCCACAAATACTACCAGATATACAAATAGTAGAAAAAAGTAATACAGGAGGAGTTAAGTAGATTAGACAGAGGAAAAGCAAGTGGTCCTGATGAAATTTCATGTTGGGTATTACGAGAATGTGCAAAGGAGTTAAGTAAACCATTATTTTTAATTTTCAAGAAATCCTTGAGTCAAGGTAAACTACCTGATATTTGGAAAAAAGCAAATATTGTCCCCTTATTCAAGAAAGGAAATAGACAAAATCCACTCAACTACCGACCAGTATCACTGACCAGTGTTGTAAGCAAGGTATTAGAAAAGCTTATAAGAAAAGCTTGGGTAAATCATCTAGAACAACACAGTATGATAACAGAAAGACAGTTTGGTTTCAGAAAAGGAAAATCATGTGTTACTAATCTGTTGAGCTACTATGACAGAGTAACAAACACAATACAGGAAAGGGAAGGATGGGTGGACAGTATCTATTTAGATTTCAAGAAAGCTTTTGACACAGTACCACACCAAAGACTTTTATGGAAACTGTACCATCAAGGAGGAATTCGAGGCAAACTGTTTTGTTGGATGCAAGACTTTCTCATAAAAAGAGAAATGAGAACAGTACTATGAGAGGAACCTACTCATCATGGAAAGAAGTGACTAGTGGAGTACCACAGGGTTCAGTGCTGTCACCAATCATGTTTTTAGTGTATATAAATGATATAAACAGTAACACTGGAAATGAGAGCTATCTGAATATGTTTGCAGATGATGCAAAAATACAAAGGAGAATTACTAACACAGACTCTTGTAAAGAGCTACAAGAAGAATTAAATAAACTTCATGAATGGAGTAGTACATGGCAAATGGAATTCAATGTGGACAAGTGTCATGTAATCAAGTTTGGTAAAAGTGGAAAAAGACCTGATTGGGATTATAAGTTAGGAAATAAAACACTATACACATCAGAAAGAGAGAAAGACCTAGGTGTGATTATCAATAACAGACTATCTTCGGCTGACCACATCAGCGAGAAGGTACGGAACATGTATACACTGCTTGCAAATATGAGAATAGCATTCACATACATAAATGAAGACATGCTAAGAAGGATAATAACATCATTCATTAGACCAACCGTGGAATATGCATCAGTAGTCTGGAGTCCTCATCTCAAAAAGCACATAGACAAGATTGAAAAAGTTCAAAGGGCCGCTACAAGATGGATACCAAGCTTAAGGGACCTAAGCTACGAAGAAAGACTAAATAAACTGAATCTAGCAACACTACAGGAGCGAAGGAAAAGAGGTGACATGATAATGCTATATAAGTGCATATCAGGGAAGGAGAAAATAGACATAAATGATTATTTAACATATGGCGAAGCATCAGCAACAGGACACTGCAAAAAATTGCATAAGAAGAAAGGTGATAAAGACGTAAGGAAATTCAGTTTCCCAAACAGAGCAATTAATCAATGGAATGTACTACCGAATGAAATAGTGTGTGCCAAAACAATTCACAAATTTAAGGATATGTACGATAAATATGGTTTAAGACAGGGGACAGTACGAGCTTCACTCATTCCTGTAAAGATACAATTAGGTAAGAAAAAATTAGGTAAGAACACACACACACACACACACATCATGGAGTAAGAGACATTGTATCACTTAGTGATTCTTAAAATACACACACACACACACACACACACACACACACACATCATAGAGTAAGAGACATTGTATCACTTGGTGATTCTTAAAATACACACATACACACACACACACACACACACATACACATCATGGAGTAAGAGACATTGTATCACTTCGTGATTCTTAAAATACAAACACACACACACACACACACACACACACACACACACACACACACACACACACAGAACACACAAACACACACACACACACACACACACACACACACACACACACACACACACAGAACACACACACACACACACGCACACACACACAGAACACACACACACTCACACACACACACACACACACACACACACACACACACATCATGGAGTAAGAGACATTGTATCACTTGGTGATTCTTAAAACAGACACACAGACACACACACACACACAAACACACACACACAAGACTTGTTCAAACAGAAAAAAAACAGAACCACAAAGAAAAAAAAAATGCCTTGAGTCAGCTGGGCTTGTTTAGACTACAGCAACGCGGGGAAAGTGTACATACTCTGTAAGTACATACTCTGTTCTTTTAGGAATGCAAAATGGATACATATTTCAGTAAAACAAATTTGGAAAAGAAAAGGGATAAAAGTAAGAAGCAAAATGATGATTTCTACCAAGAAATGGTTGAAGTGGAGACTCACAATAGACTGGTTGAACGTTTACACAAACTAGAAATGGCTTTCAAAAATGAAATTGATGAAATAAAGAAGCAAATGCACTTGCAAAAGGAAGAGATAGAAAAACTAGGAAGGGAGGCCAATAAGAAAGACACAACCATCAGTGAACTAACAGTAGAATTGAGTACGCTCAGGAAGAAAGTGAGTGAAATGGCAAGTACAGTAGTCAATCACGAGAGTGTTATGGAAGAGTTCAAAAATGACACAGAGACAATTAGGCAAGCAAGCAGTCTTATAAACCAGAGCAGTGATATTGAGGAGAAGATAACATAGGTGAATGAAGCTGTGCAAAGCTACAAAAATGATGTAGAAACCACGTATGCTGAAATGGTGAAAGTAAAGAAAGACTTAGAAACAAGGTTGGAGGAAAAAAGCATTAAAAAGGAAGTGAAAAGAATAATCCAAAACAATCCAAAGTTAGTCAGAGATTCAGTAGAGATAAACAAGTCTATAGTAATCACTGGTATAGAAGAAGAAGAAGTAAAAAACAAGATCACAAGAGACAAAAAGGAGATGGCAAATGTAATGAGCTTACTGAAAGAAGTATCAGAGGAAATCTATAGTAAAGACATAGAGGAACACAAAAGGTTAGGGAAATATGAGAAAAGCAAGACAAGACCTCTAAAGGTTACTTTCCAGAGTGTAAACACCGTGAAAGAGATACTAAAAAATGCAAATAATCTTATGGAAAAAGAGGAGTTAAAAAATGTATGGATAAAAAGATGCCAAACACAAGGGGAACTGGAATTACTGAAAGAGAAAAGGGAGGATGCAAAAACAAAAAATGAGGGAAGATCAGAAGAGGAGAAGAATTTGTTTACAAAGTAATAGGATTGGAGGTACGAAAGCGGTACACAAACAGGATGGAAGAAAAAGGAGGAAGGTAGTACAACTATGTCATGACAAATATATAAACAAGATGATAAAGTTGATGTACTCAAATGTGGATGGAATGGTATCTAAATTACTAGAGATGAATGATTATGTCGGAGAAAATGAACCACAAATAATATGCCTAACTGAAACAAAATTAACACCAAGGATATCCAATGAAATACTAAACTTAGAGGAATACAATATATGGAGAAGAGACAGAAATTTAAAAAAGGAGGAGGAGGAATTATAATATTAACTAAGAAAAAATCTAAAAGTCAATGAAATAAAACTATATATACCATCAAAAGTAGAACTGATTGCAGTAGAGATCGACACATCTGAAGGTAAAGTAATTGTAGCCAATTTGTACATGCCACCCAGATCAAACACATGGGAAAGAGACGAATATGAGGACCTGGCAGAGAGTACAATTCAGAGTATAAGATCATTACTACAAAAAATGGAAGAGAAATCGGAAAGAATTATACTAACTGGGGACTTCAATACAAATATAAATTGGAATACTCTTGATATAAATAGCCAAGAAAGCTGTTGGGGCCAAAAGCTCCTGGATCTCGTACAAGAGTTTTTCTTAACGCAATATGTGAAGGAAACCACCAGAAAAAGAGGACTTGATGTACCTTCAGTGCTAGATCTAATATTTACTAGGCAAGGAAATGATATTGACAGTTTAATATATCACCCTCCACTCGGCAAAAGCGATCATACAGTACTAAATTATAACTTCAGGATAGCATATGACATAGTAAAGAACAATGACAGTTACAATAAGAGCCTAAACTATAAAAAGGGAAATTATCAAGACCTAAAGAAGTATTTCTTAGAAGTTGATTGGGAAAATGAGCTTAGAGGACAAGATTTAAATACTGTATATAAAAAATTCTGTGAATTTTATGAAATAGGAGTCCAGAAGTACATCCCACAGCACAAAGAAACAGAGAAAAAAATACAGAAATGGTTCAATATAGAATGTAAAAAATCAAAAGAAAGAAGAGATTTGTTGTGGAATAGATGCAGAAGACATAATAGTGAAAGGGCGTATAATACTTACAAACAGGCAAGAAACGATTATACAAGAATAAGGAGGGAAGCCCAAAAACAGTTTGAGGAGGATATAATAAATAAAAGTAGTGATCAACCAAAGCTGTTTTACAGCTATATCAGAAGCAAAACCAAAGTAAAAGATATAATACAATCAATTACGGACGAGGGAATCACTTATACATAAGAGAAAGATATTTGTGAAGCACTAAATAAGAATTTCCAATTAGTTTTTACAGAAGAAAAAAATGTTGAGAGGGACTATGTGGAACATGCATGTCCACACGTACTACCAGATATACAAATTGCAGAAAAAGTAATACAGGAGGAGTTAAGTAGATTAGACAGAGGAAAAGCAAGTGGTCCTGATGAAATTTCATGTTGGGTATTACGAGAATGTGCAAAGGAGTTAAGTAAACCATTATTTTTAATTTTCAAGAAATCCTTGAGTCAAGGTAAACTACCTGATATTTGGGAAAAAGCAAATATTGTCCCCTTGTTCAAGAAAGGAAATAGACAAAATCCACTCAACTACCGACCAGTATCACTGACCAGTGTTGTAACCAAGGTATTAGAAAAACTTATAAGAAAAGCTTCGGTAAATCATCTAGAAGAACACAGTATGATAACAGAAAGACAGTTTGGTTTGAGAAAAGGAAAATCATGTGTTACTAATCTGTTGAGCTACTATGACAGAGTAACAAACACAATACAGGAAAGGGAAGGATGGGTGGACAGTATCTATTTAGATTTCAAGAAAGCTTTTGACACAGTACCACACCAAAGACTTTTATGGAAACTGTACCATCAAGGAGGAATTCGAGGCAAACTGTTTTGTTGGATGCAAGACTTTCTCATAAAAAGAGAAATGAGAACAGTACTATGAGGAAACTACTCATCATGGAAAGAAGTGACTAGTGGAGTACCACAGGGTTCAGTGCTGTCACCAATCATGTTTTTAGTGTATATAAATGATATAAACAGTAACACTGGAAATGAGAGCTATCTGAATATGTTTGCAGATGATGCAAAAATACAAAGGAGAATTACTAACACAGACTCTTGTAAAGAGCTACAAGAAGAATTAAATAAACTTCATGAATGGAGTAGTACATGGCAAATGGAATTCAATGTGGACAAGTGTCATGTAATCAAGTTTGGTAAAAGTGGAAAAATACCAGATTGGGATTATAAGTTAGGAAATAAAACCCTATACACATCAGAAAGAGAGGAAGACCTAGGTGTGATTATCAATAACAGACTATCTTCGGATGACCACATCAGCGAGAAGGTACGGAACATGTATACACTGCTTGCAAATGAGAGAATAGCATTCACATACATAAATGAAGACATGCTAAGAAGGATAATAACATCATTCATTAGACCAACCCTGGAATATGCATCAGTATTCTGGAGTCCTCATCTCAAAAAGCACATAGACAAGATTGAAAAAGTTCAAAGGGCCGCTACAAGATGGATACCAAGCTTAAGGGACCTAAGCTACGAAGAAAGACTAAATAAACTGAATGTAGCAACACTACTGGAGCGAAGGAAAAGAGGTGACATGATAATGCTATATAAGTGCATATCAGGGAAGGAGAAAATAGACATAAATGATTATTTAACATATGGAGAAGCATCAACAAGAGGACACTGCAAAAAATTGCATAAGAAGAAAGGTGATAAAGACGTAAGGAAATTCAGTTTCCCAAACAGAGCAATTAATCAATGGAATGTACTACCGAATGAAATAGTGTGTGCCAAAACAATTCACAAATTTAAGGATATGTACGATAAATATGGTTTAAGACAGGGGACAGTACGAGCTTCACTCATTCCTGTAAAGATACAATTAGGTAAGAAAAAATTAGGTAAGAACACACACACACACACACACATCATGGAGTAAGAGACATTGTATCACTTAGTGATTCTTAAAATACACACACACACACACACACACACACACACACACACATCAAAGAGTAAGAGACATTGTATCACTTGGTGATTCTTAAAATACACACATACACACACACACACACACACACATACACATCATGGAGTAAGAGACATTGTATCACTTCGTGATTCTTAAAATACAAACACACACACACACACACACACACACACACACACACACACACACACACACACAGAACACACATACACACACACACACACACACACACACACACACACACACAGAACACACACACACACACACGCACACACACACAGAACACACACACACTCACACACACACACACACACACACACACACACACACATCATGGAGTAAGAGACATTGTATCACTTGGTGATTCTTAAAACAGACACACAGACACACACACACACACAAACACACACACACAAGACTTGTTCAAACAGAAAAAAAACAGAACCACAAAGAAAAAAAAAATGCCTTGAGTCAGCTGGGCTTGTTTAGACTACAGCAACGCGGGGAAAGTGTACATACTCTGTAAGTACATACTCTGTTCTTTTAGGAATGCAAAATGGATACATATTTCAGTAAAACAAATTTGGAAAAGAAAAGGGATAAAAGTAAGAAGCAAAATGATGATTTCTACCACACCAAACACTTTTATGGAAACTGTACTTCAAGGAGGAATTCGAGGCAAACTGTTTTGTTGGATGCAAGACTTTCTCATAAAAAGAGAAATGAGAACAGTACTAAGAGGAACCTACTCATCATGGAAAGAAGTGACTAGTGGAGTACCACAGGGTTCAGTGCTGTCACCAATCATGTTTTTAGTGTATATAAATGGTATAAACAGTAACACTGGAAATGAGAGCTATCTGAATATGTTTGCAGATGATGCAAAAATACAAAGGAGAATTACTAACACAGACTCTTGTAAAGAGCTACAAGAAGAATTAAATAAACTTCATGAATGGAGTAGTACATGGCAAATGGAATTCAATGTGGACAAGTGTCATGTAATCAAGTTTGGTAAAAGTGGAAAAAGACCTGATTGGGATTATAAGTTAGGAAATAAAACACTATACACATCAGAAAGAGAGAAAGACCTAGGTGTGATCATCAATAACAGACTATCTTCGGCTGACCACATCAGCGAGAAGGTACGGAACATGTATACACTGCTTGCAA
This sequence comes from Coenobita brevimanus, assembly GCF_032717465.1. Lineage (NCBI taxonomy): Eukaryota > Metazoa > Arthropoda > Malacostraca > Decapoda > Coenobitidae > Coenobita > Coenobita brevimanus. The sequence continues at coordinate 33,099,820 of NC_137006.1, forward strand.
ATATGAGAATAGCATTCACATACATAAATGAAGACATGCTAAGAAGGATAATAACATCATTCATTAGACCAACCGTGGAATATGCATCAGTAGTCTGGAGTCCTCATCTCAAAAAGCACATAGACAAGATTGAAAAAGTTCAAAGGGCCGCTACAAGATGGATACCAAGCTTAAGGGACCTAAGCTACGAAGAAAGACTAAATAAACTGAATCTACCAACACTATAGGAGCGAAGGAAAATAGGTGACATGATAATGCTATATAAGTGCATATCAGGCAAGGAGAAAATAGACATAAATGATTACCTAACATATGGCGAAGCATCAGCAACAGGACACTGCAAAAAATTGCATAAGAAGAAAGGTGATAAAGACGTAAGGAAATTCAGTTTCCCAAACAGAGCAATTAATCAATGGAATGTACTACCGAATGAAATAGTGTGTGCCAAAACAATTCACAAATTTAAGGATATGTACGATAAATATGGTTTAAGACAGGGGACAGTACGAGCTTCACTCATTCCTGTAAAGATACAATTAGGTAAGAAAAAATTAGGTAAGAACACACACACACACACACACATCATGGAGTAAGAGACATTGTATCACTTAGTGATTCTTGAAATACACACACACACACACACACACACACACACACACATCATAGAGTAAGAGACATTGTATCACTTGGTGATTCTTAAAATACACACATACACACACACACACACACACACACATACACATCATGGAGTAAGAGACATTGTATCACTTCGTGATTCTTAAAATACAAACACACACACACACACACACACACACACACACACACACACACACACACACAGAACACACATACACACACACACACACACACACACACACACACACAGAACACACACACACACACACACGCACACACACACAGAACACACACACACTCACACACACACACACACACACACACACACACACACACACATCATGGAGTAAGAGACATTGTATCACTTGGTGATTCTTAAAACAGACACACAGACACACACACACACACAAACACACACACACAAGACTTGTTCAAACAGAAAAAAAACAGAACCACAAAGAAAAAAAAATGCCTTGAGTCAGCTGGGCTTGTTTAGACTACAGCAACGCGGGGAAAGTGTACATACTCTGTAAGTACATACTCTGTTCTTTTAGGAATGCAAAATGGATACATATTTCAGTAAAACAAATTTGGAAAAGAAAAGGGATAAAAGTAAGAAGCAAAATGATGATTTCTACCAAGAAATGGTTGAAGTGGAGACTCACAATAGACTGGTTGAACGTTTACACAAACTAGAAATGGCTTTCAAAAATGAAATTGATGAAATAAAGAAGCAAATGCACTTGCAAAAGGAAGAGATAGAAAAACTAGGAAGGGAGGCCAATAAGAAAGACACAACCATCAGTGAACTAACAGTAGAATTGAGTACGCTCAGGAAGAAAGTGAGTGAAATGGCAAGTACAGTAGTCAATCACGAGAGTGTTATGGAAGAGTTCAAAAATGACACAGAGACAATTAGGCAAGCAAGCAGTCTTATAAACCAGAGCAGTGATATTGAGGAGAAGATAACATAGGTGAATGAAGCTGTGCAAAGCTACAAAAATGATGTAGAAACCACGTATGCTGAAATGGTGAAAGTAAAGAAAGACTTAGAAACAAGGTTGGAGGAAAAAAGCATTAAAAAGGAAGTGAAAAGAATAATCCAAAACAATCCAAAGTTAGTCAGAGATTCAGTAGAGATAAACAAGTCTATAGTAATCACTGGTATAGAAGAAGAAGAAGTAAAAAACAAGATCACAAGAGACAAAAAGGAGATGGCAAATGTAATGAGCTTACTGAAAGAAGTATCAGAGGAAATCTATAGTAAAGACATAGAGGAACACAAAAGGTTAGGGAAATATGAGAAAAGCAAGACAAGACCTCTAAAGGTTACTTTCCAGAGTGTAAACACCGTGAAAGAGATACTAAAAAATGCAAATAATCTTATGGAAAAAGAGGAGTTAAAAAATGTATGGATAAAAAGATGCCAAACACAAGGGGAACTGGAATTACTGAAAGAGAAAAGGGAGGATGCAAAAACAAAAAATGAGGGAAGATCAGAAGAGGAGAAGAATTTGTTTACAAAGTAATAGGATTGGAGGTACGAAAGCGGTACACAAACAGGATGGAAGAAAAAGGAGGAAGGTAGTACAACTATGTCATGACAAATATATAAACAAGATGATAAAGTTGATGTACTCAAATGTGGATGGAATGGTATCTAAATTACTAGAGATGAATGATTATGTCGGAGAAAATGAACCACAAATAATATGCCTAACTGAAACAAAATTAACACCAAGGATATCCAATGAAATACTAAACTTAGAGGAATACAATATATGGAGAAGAGACAGAAATTTAAAAAAAGGAGGAGGAATTATAATATTAACTAAGAAAAATCTAAAAGTCAATGAAATAAAACTATATATACCATCAAAAGTAGAACTGATTGCAGTAGAGATCGACACATCTGAAGGTAAAGTAATTGTAGCCAATTTGTACATGCCACCCAGATCAAACACATGGGAAAGAGACGAATATGAGGACCTGGCAGAGAGTACAATTCAGAGTATAAGATCATTACTACAAAAAATGGAAGAGAAATCGGAAAGAATTATACTAACTGGGGACTTCAATACAAATATAAATTGGAATACTCTTGATATAAATAGCCAAGAAAGCTGTTGGGGCCAAAAGCTCCTGGATCTCGTACAAGAGTTTTTCTTAACGCAATATGTGAAGGAAACCACCAGAAAAAGAGGACTTGATGTACCTTCAGTGCTAGATCTAATATTTACTAGGCAAGGAAATGATATTGACAGTTTAATATATCACCCTCCACTCGGCAAAAGCGATCATACAGTACTAAATTATAACTTCAGGATAGCATATGACATAGTAAAGAACAATGACAGTTACAATAAGAGCCTAAACTATAAAAAGGGAAATTATCAAGACCTAAAGAAGTATTTCTTAGAAGTTGATTGGGAAAATGAGCTTAGAGGACAAGATTTAAATACTGTATATAAAAAATTTTGTGAATTTTATGAAATAGGAGTCCAGAAGTACATCCCACAGCACAAAGAAACAAATAATAAAATACAGAAATGGTTCAATACAGAATGTAAAAAATCAAAAGAAAGAAGAGATTTGTTGTGGAATAGATACAGAAGACACAATAGTGAAAGGGCGTATAATAATTACAAACAGGCAAGAAATGACTATACAAGAATAAGGAGGGAAGCCCAAAAACAGTTTGAGGAGGATATAATAAATAAAAGTAGTGATCAACCAAAGCTGTTTTACAGCTATATCAGAAGCAAAACCAAAGTAAAAGATATAATACAATCAATTACGGACGAGGGAATCACTTATACACAAGAAAAAGATATTTGTGAAGCACTAAATAAGAATTTCCAATTAGATTTTACAGAAGAAAAAAATGTTGAGAGGGACTATGTGGAATATGCATGTCCACACATACTACCAGACATACAAATAGCAGAAAAAGTAATACAGGAGGAGTTAAGTAGATTAGACAGAGGAAAAGCAAGTGGTCCTGATGAAATTTCATGTTGGGTATTACAAGAATGTGCAAAGGAGTTAATAAACCATTATTTTTAATTTTCAAGAAATCCTTGAGTCAAGGTAAACTACCTGATATTTGGGAAAAAGCAAATATTGTCCCCTTGTTCAAGAAAGGAAATAGACAAAATCCACTCAACTACCGACCAGTATCACTGACCAGTGTTGTAACCAAGGTATTAGAAAAACTTATAAGAAAAGCTTCGGTAAATCATCTAGAAGAACACAGTATGATAACAGAAAGACAGTTTGGTTTGAGAAAAGGAAAATTATGTGTTACTAATCTGTTGAGCTACTATGACAGAGTAACAAACACAATACAGGAAAGGGAAGGATGGGTGGACAGTATCTATTTAGATTTCAAGAAAGCTTTTGACACAGTACCACACCAAAGACTTTTATGGAAACTGTACCATCAAGGAGGAATTCGAGGCAAACTGTTTTGTTGGATGCAAGACTTTCTCATAAAAAGAGAAATGAGAACAGTACTATGAGGAAACTACTCATCATGGAAAGAAGTGACTAGTGGAGTACCACAGGGTTCAGTGCTGTCACCAATCATGTTTTTAGTGTATATAAATGATATAAACAGTAACACTGGAAATGAGAGCTATCTGAATATGTTTGCAGATGATGCAAAAATACAAAGGAGAATTACTAACACAGACTCTTGTAAAGAGCTACAAGAAGAATTAAATAAACTTCATGAATGGAGTAGTACATGGCAAATGGAATTCAATGTGGACAAGTGTCATGTAATCAAGTTTGGTAAAAGTGGAAAAATACCAGATTGGGATTATAAGTTAGGAAATAAAACCCTATACACATCAGAAAGAGAGGAAGACCTAGGTGTGATTATCAATAACAGACTATCTTCGGATGACCACATCAGCGAGAAGGTACGGAACATGTATACACTGCTTGCAAATGAGAGAATAGCATTCACATACATAAATGAAGACATGCTAAGAAGGATAATAACATCATTCATTAGACCAACCCTGGAATATGCATCAGTATTCTGGAGTCCTCATCTCAAAAAGCACATAGACAAGATTGAAAAAGTTCAAAGGGCCGCTACAAGATGGATACCAAGCTTAAGGGACCTAAGCTACGAAGAAAGACTAAATAAACTGAATGTAGCAACACTACTGGAGCGAAGGAAAAGAGGTGACATGATAATGCTATATAAGTGCATATCAGGGAAGGAGAAAATAGACATAAATGATTATTTAACATATGGAGAAGCATCAACAAGAGGACACTGCAAAAAACTGCATAAGAAGAGAGGTGGTAAAGACGTAAGGAATTTCAGTTTCCCAAACAGAGCAATTAATCAATGGAATGCATTACCGAATGAAATAGTGTGTGCCAAAACAGTTCACAAATTTAAGGATATGTACGATAAATATGGTTTAAGATACGGGACAGTACGAGCTTGACTTATTCCTGTAAAGATACAATTAGGTAAGAACAATTAGGTAAGAACACACACACACACACACACACACACACACACATCATGGAGTAAGAGACATTGTATCACTTGGTGATTCTTAAAATACACACACATACACACACACACACACACACACACACACACATACCCACACAGAACACACACACACACACACACACACACACACACATCATGGAGTAAGAGACATTGTATCACTTGGTGATTCTTAATACAGACACACACACACACACACACACACACACACACACACACACACACACAAACACACACACAAGACTTGTTCAAACAGAAAAAAAAAAGAACCACAAGGAAAAAAAAAAAAATGCCCCTAGTCAGCTGGGCTTGTTTAGACTACAGCAACACAGTGAAAGTGTACATACTCTGTAAGTACATACTCTGTTCTTTTAGGATTGCAAAATGGATACATACTTCAGTAAAACAAATTTAGAAAAGAAAAGGGATAAAAGTAAAAAGCAAAATGATGATTTCTACCAAGAACTGGTTGAAGTGGAGACTCACAATAGACTGGTTGAACGTGTACACAAACTAGAAATGGCTTTCAAAAATGAAATTGATGAAATAAAGAAGCAAATGCACTTGCAAAAGAAAGAGATAGAAAAACTAGGAAGGGAGGCCAGTAAGAATGACACAACCATCAGTGAACTAACAGTGGAATTGAGTAGCTCAGGAAGAAAGTGAGTGAAATGGCAAGTACAGTAGTCAATCACAAGACTGTTATGGAAGAGTTCAAAAATGACAAAGAGACAATTAGGCAAGCAAGCAGTCTTATAAACCAGAGCAGTGATATTGAGGAGAAGATAACACAGGTGAATGAAGCTGTGCAAAGCTACAAAAATGATGTAGAAACCACGTATGCTGAAATGGTGAAAGTAAAGAAAGACTTAGAAACAAGGGTGGTGGAAAAAAGCATTAAAAAGGAAGTGAAAAGAATAATCCAAAACAATCCAAAGTTAGTCAGAGATTCAGTAGAGATAAACAAGTCTATAGTAATCACTGGTATAGAAGAAGAAGAAGTAAAAAACAAGATCACAAGAGACAAAAAGGAGATGGCAAATGTAATGAGCTTACTGAAAGAAGTATCAGAGGAAATCTGTAGTAAAGACATAGAGGAACACAAAAGGTTAGGGAAATATGAGAAAAGCAAGACAAGACCTCTAAAGGTGACTTTCCAGAGTGTAAACACTGTCGAAGAGTTACTAAAAAATGCAAAGAATCTTATGGAAAAAGAGGAGTTCAAAAATGTATGGATAAAAAGATGCCTAACACAAGAGGAACTGGAATTACTGAAAGAGAAAAGGGAGGATGCAAAAACAAAAAATGAGGGAAGATCAGAAGAGGAGAAGAATTTGTTTACAAAGTAATAGGATTGCAGGTACGAAAGTGGTACACAAACAGGATGGAAGAAAAATGAGGGAGGTAGTACAACCATGTCATGACAAATATATAAATAAGATGATAAAGTTGATGTACTCAAATGTGGATGGAATGGTATCTAAATTACTAGAGATGAATGATTATGTCAGAGAAAATGAACCACAAATAATATGCCTAACTGAAACAAATTTAACTCCAAGGATATCCAATGACATACTAAACTTAGAGGAATACAATATATGGAGAAGAGACAGAAATTTAAAAAAAGGAGGAGCAATTATAATATTAACTAAGAAATATCTAAAAGTCAATGAAATAAAACTATATATACCATCACAAGTAGACCTGATTGCAGTAGAGATCGACACATCTGAAGGTAAAGTAATTGTAGCCAATTTGTACATGCCACCCAGATCAAACACATGGGAAAGAGACGAATATGAGGACCTGACAGAGAGTACAATTCAGAGTATAAGATCATTACTACAAAAAATGGAAGAGAAATCGGAAAGAATTATACTAACTGGGGACTTCAATACAAATATAAATTGGAATACTCTAGATATAAATAGCCAAGAAAGCTGTTGGGACCAAAAGCTCCTGGATCTCGTACAAGAGTTTTTCTTAACGCAACATGTGAGGGAAACCGCCAGAAAAAGAGAACTTGATGTACCTTCAGTGCTAGATCTAATATTTACTAGGCAAGAAAATGATATAGACAGTTTAATATATCACCCTCCACTCGGCAAAAGCGATCATACAGTACTAAATTATAACTTCAGGATAGCTTATGACATAGTAAACAACAATGACAGTTACAATAAGAGCCTAAACTATAAAAAGGGAAATTATCAAGACCTAAAGAAGTATTTCTTAGAAGTTGATTGGGAAAATGAGCTTAGAGGACAAGATTTAAATACTGTATATAAAAAATTTTGTGAATTTTATGAAAAAGGAGTCCAGAAGTACATCCCACAGCACAAAGAAACTAATAATAAAATACAGAAATGGTTCAATACAGAATGTAAAAAATCAAAAGAAAGAAGAGATTTGTTGTGGAATAGATATAGAAGACACGATAGTGAAAGGGCGTATAATAATTACAAACAGGCAAGAAATGACTATACAAGAATAAGGAGGGAAGCCAAAAAACAGTTTGAGGAGGATATAATAAATAAAAGTAGTAATCAACCAAAGCTGTTTTACAGCTATATCAGAAGGAAAACCAAAGTAAAAGATATAATACAATCCATTACGGACGAGGGAATCACCTATACACAAGAAAAAGATATTTGTGAAGCACTAAATAAGAATTTCCAATTAGTTTTTACAGAAGAAAAAAATTTTGAGAGGGACTGTGTGGAACACGCATGTCCACACATACTACCAGATATACAAATAGCAGAAAAAGTAATACAGGAGGAGTTAAGTAGATTAGACAGAGGAAAAGCAAGTGGTCCTGATGAAATTTCATGTTGGGTATTACGAGAATGTGTAAAGGAGTTAAGTAAACCATTATTTTAAATTTTCAAGAAATCCTTGAGTCAAGGTAAACTACCTGATATTTGGAAAAAAGCAAATATTATCCCCTGATTCAAGAAAGGAAATAGACAAAATCCACTCAACTACCGACCAGTATCACTGGCCAGTGTTGTAAGCAAGGTATTAGAAAAACTTATAAGAAAAGCTTCGGTAAATCATCTAGAAGGACACAGTATGATAACAGAAAGACAGTTTGGTTTGAGAAAAGGAAAATCATGTGTTACTAATCTGTTGAGCTACTATGACAGAGTAACAAACACAGTACAGGAAAGCGAAGGATGGGTGGACAGTATCTATTTAGATTTCAAGAAAGCTTTTGACACAGTACCACACCAAAGACTTTTATGGAAACTGTACCATCAAGGAGGAATTCGAGGCAAACTGTTTTGTTGGATGGAAGACTTTCTCATAAAAAGAGAAATGAGAACAGTACTATGAGGAAACTACTCATCATGGAAAGAAGTGACTAGTGGAGTACCACAGGGTTCAGTGCTGTCACCAATCATGTTTTTAGTGTATATAAATGATATAAACAGTAACACTGGAAATGAGAGCTATCTGAATATGTTTGCAGATGATGCAAAAATACAAAGGAGAATTACTAACACAGACTCTTGTAAAGAGCTACAAGAAGAATTAAATAAACTTCATGAATGGAGTAGTACATGGCAAATGGAATTCAATGTGGACAAGTGTCATGTAATCAAGTTTGGTAAAAGTGGAAAAAGACCTGATTGGGATTATAAGTTAGGAAATAAAACCCTATACACATCAGAAAGAGAGAAAGACCTAGGTGTGATTATCAATAACAGACTATCTTCGGCTGACCACATCAGCGAGAAGGTACGGAACATGTATACACTGCTTGCAAATATGAGAATAGCATTCACATACATAAATGAAGACATGCTAAAAAGGATAATAACATCATTCATTAGACCAACCCTGGAATATGCATCAGTAGTCTGGAGTCCTCATCTCAAAAAGCACATAGACAAGATTGAAAAAGTTCAAAGGGCCGCTACAAGATGGATACCAAGCTTAAGGGACCTAAGCTACGAAGAAAGACTAAATAAACTGAATCTAGCAACACTACAGGAGCGAAGGAAAAGAGGTGACATGATAATGCTATATAAGTGCATATCAGGGAAGGAGAAAATAGACATAAATGATTATTTAACATATGGAGAAGCATCAACAAGAGGACACTGCAAAAAACTGCATAAGAAGAGAGGTGATAAAGACGTAAGGAAATTCAGTTTCCCAAACAGAGTAATTAATCAACGGAATGCATTACCGAATGAAATAGTGTGTGCCAAAACAATTCACAAATTTAAGGTTATGTACGATAAATATGGTTTAAGATACGGGACAGTACGAGCTTGACTTATTCCTGTAAAGATACAATTAGGTAAGAACAATTAGGTAAGAACACACACACACACACACACACACACACACACACACACACACACACACACATCATGGAGTCAGAGACATTGTATCACTTGGTGATTCTTAAAATACACACACACACACACACACACACACACACACACACACACACACACACACACATCATGGACTAAGAGACATTGTATCACTTGGTGATTCTTAATACAGACACACACACACACACACACACACACACACACACACACACACACACACAAACACACACACAAGACTTGTTCAAAAAGAAAAAAAAAAATCCACAAGGAAAAAAAAAAAATGCCTTGAGTCAGCTGGGCTTGTTTAGACTACAGCAACGCGGGGAAAGTGTACATACTCTGTAAGTACATACTCTGTTCTTTTAGGATTGCAAAATGGATACATACTTGAGTAAAACAAATTTGGAAAAGAAAAGGGATAAAAGTAAAAAGCAAAATGATGATTTCTACCAAGAACTGGTTGAAGTGGAGACTCACAATAGACTGGTTGAACGTGTACACAAACTAGAAATGGCTTTCAAAAATGAAATTGATGAAATAAAAAAGCAAATGCACTTGCAAAAGGAAGAGATAGAAAAACTAGGAAGGGAGGCCAATAAGAATGACACAACCATCAGTGAACTAACAGTGGAATTGAGTAGCTCAGGAAGAAAGTGAGTGAAATGGCAAGTACAGTAGTCAATCACAAGACTGTTATGGAAGAGTTCAAAAATGACACAGAGACAATTATGCAAGCAAGCAGTCTTATAAACCAGAGCAGTGATATTGAGGAGAAGATAACACAGGTGAATGAAGCTGTGGAAAGCTACAAAAATGATGTAGAAACCACGTATGCTGAAATGGTGAAAGTAAAGAAAGACTTAGAAACAAGGGTGGAGGAAAAAAGCATTAAAAAGGAAGTGAAAAGAATAATCCAAAACAATCCAAAGTTAGTCAGAGATTCAGTAGAGATAAACAAGTCTATAGTAATCACTGGTATAGAAGAAGAAGAAGTAAAAAAACAAGATCACAAGAGACAAAAAGGAGATGGCAAATGTAATGAGCTTACTGAAAGAAGTATCAGAGGAAATCTGTAGTAAAGACATAGAGGAACACAAAAGGTTAGGGAAATATGAGCAAAGCAAGACAAGACCTCTAAAGGTGACTTTCCAGAGTGTAAACACTGTGGAAGAGATACTAAAAAATGCAAAGAATCTTATGGAAAAAGAGGAGTTCAAAAATGTATGGATAAAAAGATGCCTAACACAAGAGGAACTGGAATTACTGAAAGAGAAAAGGGAGGATGCAAAAACAAAAAATGAGGGAAGATCAGAAGAGGAGAAGAATTTGTTTACAAAGTAATAGGATTGCAGGTACGAAAGTGGTACACAAACAGGATGGAAGAAAAAGGAGGAAGGTAGTACAACCATGTCATGACAAATATATAAACAAGATGATAAAGTTGATGTACTCAAATGTGGATGGAATGGTATCTAAATTACTAGAGATGAATGATTATGTCAGAGAAAATGAACCACAAATAATATGCCTAACTGAAACAAAATTAACACCAAGGATATCCAATGACATACGAAACTTAGAGGAATACAATATATGGAGAAGAGACAGAAATTTAAAAAAAGGAGGAGGAATTATAATATTAACTAAGAAAAATCTAAAAGTCAATGAAATAAAACTATATATACCATCACAAGTAGACCTGATTGCAGTAGAGATCGACACATCTGAAGGTAAAGTACTTGTAGCCAATTTGTACATGCCACCCAGATCAAACACATGGGAAAGAGACGAATATGAGGACCTGGCAGAGAGTACAATTCAGAGTATAAGATCATTACTACAAAAAATGGAAGAGAAATCGGAAAGAATTATACTAACTGGGGACTTCAATACAAATATAAATTGGAATACTCTAGATATAAATAGCCAAGAAAGCTGTTGGGACGAAAAGCTCCTTGATCTCGTACAAGAGTTTTTCTTAACGCAACATGTGAGGGAAACCACCAGAAAAAGAGGACTTGATGTACCTTCAGTGCTAGATCTAATATTTACTTGGCAAGAAAATGATATTGACAGTTTAATATATCACCCTCCACTCGGCAAAAGCGATCATACAGTACTAAATTATAACTTCAGGATAGCATATGACATAGTAAACAACAATGACAGTTACAAAAAGAGCCTAAACTATAAAAAGGGAAATTATCAAGACCTAAAGAAGTATTTCTTAGAAGTTGATTGGGAAAATGAGCTTAGAGGACAAGATTTAAATACTGTATATAAAAAAAATTGTGAATTTTATGAAATAGGAGTCCAGAAGTACATCCCACAGCACAAAGAAACAGATAATAAAATACAGAAATGGTTCAATACAGAATTTAAAAAATCAAAAGAAAGAAGAGATTTGTTGTGGAATAGATACAGAAGACACAATAGTGAAAGGGCGTATAATAATTACAAACAGGCAAGAAATGACTATACAAGAATAAGGAGGGAAGCCCAAAAACAGTTTGAGGAGGATATAATAAATAAAAGTAGTGATCAACCAAAGCTGTTTTACAGCTATATCAGAAGCAAAACCAAAGTAAAAGATATAATACAATCAATTACGGACGAGGGAATCACTCATACACAAGAGAAAGATATTTGTGAAGCACTAAATAAGAATTTCCAATTAGTTTTTACAGAAGAAAAAAAATTTGAGAGGGACTATGTGGAACACGCATGTCCACACATACTACCAGATATACAAATAGCAGAAAAAGTAATACAGGAGGAGTTAAGTAGATTAGACAGAGGAAAAGCAAGTGGTCCTGATGAAATTTCATGTTGGGTATTACGAGAATGTGTAAATGAGTTAAGTAAACCATTATTTTAAATTTTCAAGAAATCCTTGAGTCAAGGTAAACTACCTGATATTTGGAAAAAAGCAAATATTGTCCCCTTATTCAAGAAAGGAAATAGACAAAATCCACTCAACTACTGACCAGTATCACTGACCAGTGTTGTAAGCAAGGTATTAGAAAAACTTATAAGAAAAGCTTCGGTAAATCATCTAGAAGAATACAGTATGATAACAGAAAGACAGTTTGGTTTCAGAAAAGGAAAATCATGTGTTACTAATCTGTTGAGCTACTATGACAGAGTAACAAACACAATACAGGAAAGGGAAGGATGGGTGGACAGTATCTGTTTAGATTTGAAGAAAGCTTTTGACACAGTACCACACCAAAGACTTTTATGGAAACTGTACCATCAAGGAGGAATTCGAGGCAAACTGTTTTGTTGGATGGAAGACTTTCTCATAAAAAGAGAAATGAGAACAGTACTATGAGGAAACTACTCATCATGGAAAGAAGTGACTAGTGGAGTACCACAGGGTTCAGTGCTGTCACCAATCATGTTTTTAGTGTATATAAATGATATAAACAGTAACACTGGAAATGAGAGCTATCTGAATATGTTTGCAGATGATGCAAAAATACAAAGGAGAATTACTAACACAGACTCTTGTAAAGAGCTACAAGAAGAATTAAATAAACTTCATGAATGGAGTAGTACATGACAAATGGAATTCAATGTGGACAAGTGTCATGTGATCAAGTTTGGTAAAAGTAAAAAAAGACCTGGTTGGGATTATAAGTTAGGAATTAAAACCCTAGACACATCAGAAATAGAGAAAGACCTAGGTGTGATTATCAATAACAGACTATCTCCGGCTGACCACATCAGCGAGAAGGTTCGGAACATGTATACACTGCTTGCAAATATGAGAATATCATTCACATACATAAATGAAGAAATGCTAAGAAGGATAATAACATCATTCATTAGACCAACCCTGGAATATGCATCAGTAGTCTGGAGTCCTCATCTCAAAAAGCATATAGACAAGATTGAAAAAGTTCAAAGGGCCGCTTCAAGATGGATACCAAGCTTAAGGGACCTAAGCTACGAAGAAAGACTAAATAAACTGAATCTACCAACACTACAGGAGAGAAGGAAAAGAGGTGACATGATAATGCTATACAAGTGCATATCAGGGAAGGAGAAAATAGACATAAATCATTCCTTAACATATGGAGAAGCATCAGCAAGAGGACACTGCAAAAAACTGCATAAGAAGAGAGGTGATAAAGACGTAAGGAAATTCAGTTTCCCAAACAGAGCATTTGATCAATGGAATGCACTACCGAATGAAATAGTTTGTCCCAAAACAATTAACAAAATTTAAGGATATGTACGATAAATATGGTTTAAGACACGGGACAGTACGAGCTTGACTCATTCCTGTAAAGATACAATTAGGTAAGAACAATTAGGTAAGAACACACACACACACACACACACACACACACACACACACACACACACACACACACACACACACACACACACACACACACACACACACACACACACACACACACACACATACACACACACACACACACACACACACACACACACACACCTGAGGAGTAGACTGTAGCACCAATCGAGCAGTGCAGTACGCCCAAGGTGGATGGAAAGCTGATGACAGGGAGAGCTGGAGCTCCCGTTTCATTAGCCCTCGGGACTAGTTCCTGACCATCCCCCTTTGCTGAAGTTTTTCAGTGTTTCGGTGACACAAGGAATAGGCCAGCATGCTCTCAATACAAGTTTCAATATCTGTCAACACCAATCTACATGCACAGTACATACTACTCTACACTTCCTTGTCAAAAAAAAATTAAAATGGCACAGAATAACCAGGCCTAGGAGTGCCCGGGGGGGGGGTCCATAAATACCCCCATCCGCCCCTCTCCCTGTGACGACCCAGCGAGATGCCTGGAACCACTGTCTGCTCCACTTCTTGTTCATTTCTGAAACATTCGCGGCCTTTCCTCTAACATTCTCTCTGTCGAACACCACCTCTCCTCTTAACCTCACCTTCTCTTCCTGACAGAGACTTAACTGTCTGAGGCAACTGACAGCAAACCCTTTTCTGTTTCCTCCTACTTTCTCTATACTCATTTCAAAGCCAAATGAGGCTGCTGTGTATATGTACACAACAACTTATCTTGCTCTTGTGTTCCTGAACTCGATTCTTCTGAATTCTCTACTCTCTGGCTTCAGCTTTCCTGTCATTCTCTAAGTATATCTGCACTGTTTATTTACCTCCTAATTCTACTGAGTATGAAAAATTCTTCGACTATCTTACTTCTACGATGGAACAGATTCTTTCTGTCCTTAACCCGTACCTTCCTGACTTCGTACGTTGTATGACAGTATATGGTAGCTGCCGTGGACCCGCCGTCGTACACCGTACAGTTCATAATTGCAAGGCACATTGCATCCACATTTTTCAAATTTCGTAGGTGGTTCATGGCAGGCAGGCACATGAGACCTTCCTCTAACTGTTGCCAGTGGAAACAACAGTATCAGCTAGTCAAGTGTGCCAGAAATCAGTGATTTATGGGTGGTACTCGTACCGTTATGAACGTTCGTTATTTTCACCCATTTATATATATATATATATATATATATATATATATATATATATAAATATATATATATATATATATATATATATAAATATGTATATATATATATATATATATATATATATATATATATATATATATATATACCACATTATTGTTGCTGAATATGTACTTTTGTAGCAAATATGTGGAAATATATGTATTTAGGTTGGTTTTGATTAGATACCCTCCTCCTTCCCACTGTAGAAAACGGAGCAGCTGCATCGGCCCAGCGACAGAAAACCTGACTGAGGTGAGGGGGGGACCCACCTTACGAGCACTTGGGGATGACGGGAGCAACTTTCTTGGTATTTTCATTAGTTTCTCAACAAAAGGGTATGTCTGTGCAAAAAAAAAAAAAAAAGAAAACTAATCGGGTTTTCAGTCGGCGGGGGGGTCCTAAAAAACCGGGAGGGTACGGATTAATGACCTAGAGCAGCTTGTACAGCACCCTACCCATATCCTTGACTGCCTTGGAGAGAGCTCAAACATATGTACTTGACCTCTTCTTTACAACTAATCCTTCTGTTTACGCTGTTAATCTTTCCTCTCCAATAGGCTCCTCCAATCACAACCTTATTGCCTTGACCTGTCCTATCACTCTGGTACAGCCTGTGGAGCCCCCAAAGAAATGTCGAGTGTGGCACTTTGGAGCTGCGGATTGGGAGGCCCTCAGGCAGTACTTCTTTGATTTTCCCTGGAATGATTATTGCTTCCATGGCCGGGAGCCATCTG
Source organism: Coenobita brevimanus (assembly GCF_032717465.1). Classification (NCBI taxonomy): domain Eukaryota; kingdom Metazoa; phylum Arthropoda; class Malacostraca; order Decapoda; family Coenobitidae; genus Coenobita; species Coenobita brevimanus. Next base: position 33,115,611 of record NC_137006.1, read on the forward strand.
CGTGTGCTTTGCGCATTACAAAGGTTATTCTGTCTGGCATGAAAGCATACCGGTACATTCCCTTCTCATATCCTTTGACTAATGCAAGAAAGCCTTGGCTTAATCACGCTTGTTCTAATGCTGTCCGCAACAAGGTGAGTGCCTATAAGAGATACCAAAGCCAACCCATCCCTAAATCACATCTTATGTTTCTGCCCTGAATCATGCAAAGTCTGTTTTTCGCTCTGCTAAAAATAATTTCATCCGTACTTAATGCTCTCAACTCTCTAATTTGAATTCTTCCCACTCCCTCTGGCACCAAAACTTTCTAACAACTTTACCTCATCATCCTTCCGTCCTCTTTTCTACTTTGAAGGCTCTGTAGCTATTTCTTCTACTGATAAAGCAGATCTCTTTGCTCAGACTTTCTCCTCCAATTCCACCTTAGACGAGTCTGGTGATGTTCCTCCATCACTTCCCCCCCTCTGACATCCTCATGGCTGACATTAAAATTTCTTCAGCTGATGTATTTTCTGCCATCACTGGCCTCAATACTAACAAGGCATATGGGCCTGATGGAGTCCCTCCTGTTGTCCTCAAGAACTGCGCCTCTGTGCTTACACACTGCCGAGGTAAACTCTTTTGCCTTTGTCTTTCAACTTGTGCCTTTCCTTCTTGCTGGAAGTTTGCTCTCATTCAGTCAGTCCCAAATAAGGGTGACCATTCCCAACCCTCTAACTATCGTCCAATTGCTTTAACATCCTGTGTCTCAAAAGATTTCGAGACAATTCTTAAAAGAAAAATTTTAAGGGGTCTTTCCTATCACAACCTTCTTTCTGATTGTCGGTATAGGTTTCGTCAGGAAAGCTCCACTGGCGATCTTTTCACCTACCTTTCAAACTCCTGGTCATCCTCCTTTCGGGACTTTTGCGAAAGTTTTGCCGTTGCACTTGACATCTCAAAGGCTTTCGATCGAGTCTGGTATAAATCTTTAATTTCCAAACTGCCCTCTTAAGGTTTCTATCCTTCTATCTGTGCCTTCATCTAGAGCTTCCTTTCTGGTTGTTCTACAGCCGCTGTTGTAGACGGCCATCGTTCTTCTTCTTGATCTATCAACAGTGGTGTTCTTCAGGGCTCAATCCTATCACCAACTCTCTTCCTTTTATTCATCAATGACCTTCTGTACATCTAACACTATCCACTCGTACGCTGATGATTCCACCCTTCACCTTTCCATTCAGTTCTCGCAACATCCATCTCAGCAGTTACTTCAACAGACAAGGGATGAGGCTATGGCACATCTAATGTCTGACTTGGCTCATATCTCTGACCAGGGTGAAAGTAATCTTGTTGTTTTTAATGCATCAAAGACTCAGCTTTTTACACCTATAAACCCAATACAATTTTCCACAGGAGTACCCTCTAATGTTTAATAATATCCAGCTCAATCCTGGATCATCCTTGAACATGCTTGGGGTTTCATTCACTCGGAACTTATCTTGGAAAGATCATATTGCATCTCTTGTAATATCTGCTTCCAAGAGATTGGGTGTGCTAAACCGACTCTGTACCTTCTTTTCCCTTGCACAGTTGTTGACTTTATACATGGGTTTTATTCGCCCCTGTATAGAGTACAACTCTCATGTGTGGAGAGGTTCCCCACATACAGCTTTTCTCAATAGCGTGGAGTCAAAGGCTTTTCGCCTTATTAAGTCTCCTTCTTCTTACTGGCTTCCTTCAACCTCTGTCTCTTCGCCGCACTGTTGCATCTTTATCTCCTTTCTATTGCAACTTCAATGGTTACTGCTCCTCTGAATTGTCTGCTTGCATCCGTCACCTCTGAGACGGGTGCTCGCCTAGCACAATCTCTCATCCCTTTTCTGTCCAACTCTCTAATGCAAGAGTTAACCGTTACTCCCAATCCTTCATTTATGCTACAGGTCACCTCTGGAACTGTCTCCCATTGTCTGTATTTCCTACTTGCTATGATCTCCAGTGTTTCAAACGCAATGTGTCCAGGCATCTCGAAATGAACGGATGTTGACTTTGACTCTCTTTTGTAATGTTTTTTTTTTTTCTTGAAGGGAACTATTTTCGGGCTCCTGGCCTTTGGTTCCTTGTTTCTTGCATAAAAAAAAAAATTACATTCCCTCTCTGCCTCGGTTTGTGTTGCAGTGATATTTTATGTAAACGTTTCTAAGGGTAGAGTACTGAACTAAGAAACTGAACTAAGAGGAAAATGAAGGTGTTAAAGATATTTTACTTTTGAAATATACTTTGACCCACTGTTCCCTGAGTTATATACATTTATCGTGTAAAATGACCAGAAGTTTGCCATACTCGTCTGATGTCAGCCAGAGTAAAAACCCCATACTTTAGAACACAGTCTATTAATGAAGGTTTATTAATCTTGATGAGGCATGGGTCCCCCTCCCTGTGATCAGATAATTTGTATTATCTTGAATGATCCCCACACTGTGGTGCAGTCTGAGGTTTTGTCCTGTCATGAGTCAAGTCGTCTGCCGTTAGCCTGAGTATTATGCATATACAGTATTAACAGTCGGGAATGGAGTTTTTCTGTAACGATTAAATTCATTTGACGGTGGTCGGTCAGAATGATAGTTTTTCTCTTTATAGGACATTAATGTCTGGTGCTAAACAGAGTAATCCCTTAAAGTTTTCAAGGCTGAAGTCTGTTTTACTTCCTTCACCACGATGCTTCCTATATACTAGTATTTGATTCTTGCCACTGCTGCACAATACTATTAACGTTAGGGGAAATCTTTTACATTTAACAAGGTTATTTAAGGCTGCTTTTATTTCCTGCAGATATAACTGTCTCTTACATACTGCAATATTGACTTCGTGATAGTAACAATGCAACTGGATATTATTTATGGCCATCGACAGAACAAAATCTACAAATAACCCTTTACTGTGACTAAGACTTTGCTAAAAGCCGTCTCTCGTTAGCCAGAGTAAATTTAGTTACAAGAGCGTAATATTAGTTGGTTGAAGGATAAAATTAATAAGTGAACATAGCTTATTAATCGCTCTGCCATGCACGAGATTTTCAGCAAAATTAAAAGTGTCTGCCATTAGTTGAATAATCATTAAACATATACATTGACAGTAAATTTATTGCTGGTGTGGCACGATTTCACTCATAGCCATTCGCATATCTGGGCAACGGACCTGAAATAAACACGTCCGGTAGCTCTGTCCCTTGAAAGGATGGTAAACGGCCTGCAGGAGACGCTGCAATTTTTGACTGTAGTCCATCGGGGTCAAGTTTATATTAGCCTGGGATCGCAACAACAACAACGATAACCAGCAAAGTCGCGTTGTAAACCCTTTCACCGACTGTGATTATTGCTCGCATGATCGTTTCTTGAAACATAATGTAAAGGCCCAAGTTATTTAGCCTATATGGAGCACCCAGATAATGCAACACCGGACGCCAACAATTGGTCTGTGGGTTAAATTTGCACGATTTCGACTGATTCTCTGAAAACAATTGCCGTAACCTTTCCTGAACCTTAGAACTTCCACTAAGCTTGGGCCAAATCCGATCAAAACTTCGTAAGTTTGTCCTTTGAACTGTTGTTTGCAAAATCGAATTCATTCATCTCTATCTAACCTTCAACCTTTCCTCCAAGCATGGTCCAAACAGAATTAAAGAACGTTTGAATAACCGGGTCGTACTTTTAAGCGTACACTATGACCTTGATTTCAGACTGATTATTTTAGAAATTAAGTCACTTCATCTTTGCTTGACCCCCACCCATTCGGCTAAGTTTGGTCTACATCAGATCAAAGGTGTTTGAACTGATCGTGACGTGTCCTTGGTCTGTGACCCATTGTTCCAGACGTTAGTGGTCAACCCCTTGGCTCATTTTCAACTATTCCATCAAGTTTGGGTCCAGTCGAATAGACAGTTGAGTTATTTTGCTCATACACCCAAACCCATAATACCCCCTCACACACCAAGCAAAACGATACCCAGCCGTACAATAGCGCATGTGGGTGTAATAATTTGCGTCAGTTATACAAACAGATACTCTTTTTCTTACTATTCCACACACGTATATATTGGTCAACTAGGGTTTTGTTTGCAACAAGACATTACCTGAAAGTAAGTGCTGGCTTTAGAATCAGACATTTATTGACGTGCTTCGCAAGAACAGGCAAATGAAGCAACACGAACTTATTTTGTAGAACGCTTTGAAGAAGAAGAAGGAAAAAAAAAAACTTTACTGCACTGCTCATTAATATCACGTCACCCATTTCCACATGAACCCTCCTTGCTGTAACCACAGTTCGGGATATTTCCAGTCAGTTCTTTGTTTCCCAATTCTCTTTCTTTATCCCCATCTGGTTAACTTTCAGAGGATAGTTTGAAATAATTCTTGACTTCACTCAAATCAGAAATCGTACAACACATTTACGCGTGGTATTCTTCCCTGCCCTAGCCTCAGCACGCATCAAAGTTCCAATACATCTCAACCATTCCTTTGTTCTGCACACCCATTTCATTACGCAAAGCAGGTCACGCGGTCGAAAAGTAAGCTTCTTTAACTATCAGACAAAATAAGACCGGAAATTCTGTGTTGCTTCATATCCGTCATTCTCTTACTACCGCCACTGTGGAATGTGTTGTCTTTAGGAAAACAGAGTATTTTACTTCAAACCTCGAAGTGTTGTTGTCCTCGGTATACACCGCCCTTTCAACCTTTATTATTTTCACCCCGCGGATGTATTTTGTTGTTCATTCTTTCTTTTTTCATATGCTTATAATCGTCATAAAAAAAAAAAAAAACACGTTTTGAAACGGAGAACTTCTATATGGCTTTAACTGACTCCAAAGCTGGACAGACGTGGCTAAATTACCTGGATGTAGCAAGAGAAAATTGTATGAAAGGACCACCACATTAAAGAGGTTAAATACTTGGAGCATAGTGGGAGACTGTCTGGTCATCCAACATGTTAAGGATAGTTATTTCCATCAACACAGTGTTATCATTCCAGCTGCATGTAACAAACCTAGCTGCTTCCTTAACCCGCCCCGTCCCGGCCACTTTTCGACCACTGGTACCCCCCAATCCCGGGCAATTTTCGACCTTTTTTTTTTTTGCTAAAACTTTCGCTTTTGGTGAGAAACATCAAAAATTCATAGAGAAATCGCTCACCTGAGGTTTAAAATACTCATTACAGGTAGGAGAGCCTCCTTACTTTACTGGGTTTTCTATCAGGCTGGCACCAAAGAAAACGAGTTCTATGGGAGGATAACTATTTCACACCACTCATAAACGGTATTTATTTATTTACTGTTACGAATTTATATGTAGTACAAAAGTATATTGGTTTTCAAGCAGTAATATAGGCATTATAAGCATTGTTTCACTCACTAATACCTGACCTTTTTTTGCCACATTACCTGATCATCATTTCTAACTGTTTCTTCCTCTAATGCTATGTAAAGTTTGTCCTCCACATTGTCATTGATTGGGGAATCACTCTGGCCCTGAATTTCGTACCGTGGCATAACATGGCTATACTGGCCAGGTCACTGATAACAGGTGAATTGATGAGAAAAGGGCATGCAGGGGGGGGGGAGGAGGTCATGCTGGGTAAGGCATTGTCTCTGCCTGGCATCTTGTTGAGGCAGGTGTCCCGTGTATACGTACCAAAAATGACTCGCGAAAATTGAAAATTGTGGAAATTATGAACCTTGCAATTGCAGGACGTTGAAGTACGTCCTCGGGATTAGCTGTGACAAAACGTGAGGACGTGGAAGTACGTCCTCGGGACGGCGCGGGTTAAAGGAATATCTTTTGTTAACCTCATGAATATTTTGACAAACAGGCAAAGTACATATACAGGGCGTCCCTAGAGTTAAGTCAAAAACTTTGGGAAATGATAGAGGAGGGAATTCTAAGGAAAAAATGTTATATGAACATGTGTCCAAATCCCAACCGTTACGGAGCTACAGTTACTGATGACCTTATGGGCGATTAATGAAGGAGACCATTTTCGCCCGTAAGGTCATCAGTAATTGTAGCTCCGTAACGGTTGAGATTTGGACACATGTTCATATAACATTTTTTGCTTAAAATTCTCTCATATGTCATTTCTCAAAGTTTTTGACATAACTCCAGGGACACCCTGTATATATACAGTATAGAGAGAGGTGTGTGTGTGTGTGTGTGTGTGTGTGCGTGCGTGTGTGCGTGCAGATAGATAGATAGATACAGATAGATAGACCGATTGATATACAATGAGAGAGAGAGAGAGAGAGAGAGAGAGAGAGAGAGAGAGAGAGAGAGAGACTATGCTGGCATGTTTGAAGAAGCATGGCTATATGACTATCAGGCACCAAATTCGTTTTTTTTTTTTTTTTTTTTAGATAACTGAAGCTACAGGATATCATCCCATTTTGTGGAAAACCTATGGAAAGTAACTGTTCTTGCTAAAGCAATTGGCCTCAAAATTTTCCATATTGACAAAAGAAAATACCCAAGTATCAACCTAAGCACCGTACAGCAACAAACTGTGTTATTTTGGAGATTATTGAAGCTCCAGCAAAGCAGTGTGTATCGTTGGAAAGTTTTCCCCCACCCCTAAAATTCGTAGTCTAGCAAGCTTTACTTATGTGACTTTTCTGAAAATTTGCCGAGTTATTCCTGAAAAAATCAAACAACCGAAATTAAGCACCATAAATGGATTGTCTTTGAAACTGGTCTAGATGCAGCTGCTGAGTCACGTGCGTTGTGGGAATCCTTATTAATAAAATCAATGGATGTTACCTTCGTGGCTTTTTTGGAAATTAATCAAAACACTGATGAAAAGAATCTAAAAGCGCCAAACTGAGCACAAAATCTGATTCAAGTGTGTAACCCGACATGCTTTGACATGAGGGTCCAAAGCCCTCAAGTTTATTAAATTCTCGTTCGGAAACGTGAATATGGGAAAATTCAAAGTATGCATTACACTGTATTATCCATTGGTACTGCATTTTTTTTTCTTTTCGTTTAGAGAATATTACAACTTTAGCTAGCTTACTAGTTGGAACATATCAAACAACTTTCAAATATGGACGCCTTTACCTTCATTCCGGCTATGGGCAGGTGATTTCACTCATCACAGGAATACTACCTGGCAAGTGAAAAGTATAATTAATCTCGGTTTTATGTTCTTACCCTTTCCTGCTGCCCAACAGTGACAATTATTCAGTTTTATTTTTATTATCACTAAGTTAAAGTTGCAGGTTGTAAGGGACCGTAAAAATTTCAGGAGATAAATGCAGCCTTAAATAACCTCGACCACTTTATGAGATATTCCCTAAAGTTAATAATATTGAACAGCAGTGGCAAGAGTCAAATCTATAGGAATCATCGTTGTGAAAGAAGTAAAACTGACTTCAGCTATGGCAACCATAAGGGTTTGCTCCATCTTGCACCAGGCATTAACGTCCTATGAAAGGATAACTATAACACTAAAGTCATACGACTTTACGCGTTATAGGAAAACCCCTTTCCCGACAGTTGATACATGAATTATACTCTGGCTAACGACAGACGATTTACTATTTAACTCAGCACAGAAGAACACCTCAGCCTGCATCACAATGTGGAGATTATTCAGGCTAATGCAAATCATCTGGTCACAAGGAGAGAAATCCATGTCTCTTCAAGATTATTAAACGTTCATAAAATGTCTATGTTCTAAGACAATGGTTCTCAAACTTTTTCGGCCCCCGACCCTCCAAATAATGCTGGGAAGACTAGCGACCACCGCCCTTTTACGAAGCTATGTCTACCTCTCCCTCACTCCTTGCCTCCTCCCCTGCTTGTCGCGATACACAGTACAGACCTACTGCCTCGGATCGTAGCTTTAAGATAATATATCATCCTCAGTTCTCTCATACAAGTTTACAATTAATAATCTACGTTCATTGGTGAGATGAACGGGCCTACTCTTTGGAACATAACACCATCATCGGATTGACGCTGCAAATAACAACTCTGAGATCGTCCTCTACACTTAGTCGTTTTCGGTAATTATTTTTAACATAATGCCAGTGGCGAAAAGAATGTTTCACATAAGCAGGTTAGTCCGAAAGTAATCAGTTTCCTTGGATAATCCTGGATATTATCCTAAGACAGAAATCCATAAATTACCGAGTTTTCCTCTAGCAAACTTTGTCACTAAGGTTTTATCACTGGACAGCTCCAGCAGTTCGTCCTCCAGGTCTGATGACTGTTGATCCTTAGCAACAGTGAACGATTGTTGTACCCGGTCATATTTTTCTGAAGTTATTTTCTTTGAGAAGTACTTCTTCAAGTCGTCCAGGAGATCCCGAAGGTAACAGAGATCATCTCCTTGATGTTATCCAAGCTCAGTGCATTCTCTTCCATGAATTTTCCAGATAGTAATATTTCCACACTACCCTCCTCTACTCGCATGGCCCATTGCTCCAGCTTCCTTATCAATGCATCAAGCTTATTAGACAGAGACAAGATGTCTGTCTTTTGTGTTTGTTGTGATAAGTTCACCTTATTAAGTTTTTCAAGTATACAAGCAGGCAGGCAAGATCCGATAGCAAGTCGGTCAGTTAGATAGCTGGCGAGATGGGTTCCAAAAGTGATCAGGTATAATAGCAAGTCGTCTCATAAGCAGTACAGGAGGGTGAGAACTTTCCTCCAGAAAAACCACTTGGTCTACGTATGGAACAGAAGAGCATCATGATCCTGGCTTATCCCGGTGTTCATGAGGCACGATTTGATGTTTTTACAATTTTACTCGCAATTTGAAGGGCGCTGTCATGTCTACAGTTATGGTCAGGATAAAGTGGTTAGGGATGGGGAGAGTGGGAAAGAATATTTTGGTCCTGGGCAAAGAACACACACATTTTTCATCAGTTGTCTCTTTGCACTCTAACAAACGAAAAACTGCAAATATGTTACTTAACAATATCCTGCATCATATGCTGATGAGTAAACACCACAACTCGACATTTGTAAAAAAAAAAAACGTCTCAATTGTAGCATTAACTTCAATGGTAAGGATGCACCAGATGTAAAGAATAATGCAAATGTACGCTTAGCAACCGCTGTATTCTCGTATTGTTCCTTGAACACAATATCCAACCCAATTTCCATGCATATATTCCACCCAATATTCGAGATGCCTTACACACCTGTAACATTTCGCAGAGCACTGAGTACCAAACGTAACACTGCTTAAATTATATTGTTATGCCCGTAGAATCAGGTTAGTGATTTATCTCTGGAGATGTGAGAAACATTCTAGAAACTGTTATACCTTAGGATTAGGCTAATGTTTGTTATCTGGAAATATGAGGAACATTCTGCAGATTTCGATATGTCTGTTTGTTACTTTCTCTCATACCCAGTAAGTCGGTCTTGTCATTACTGTTTCTGTGAATTGTTAAATTACGAGCAATATTGCGTCAGAAATGTCAGTTCTCTCTTAGACTCTAGGGTGTTCTTGGCTTCCGATGGTGGGAGGAGTCGGGGGGAGGGGGGGAGCACTTACAGGGCAGTCACTCTCCCCATCAGGGAGTTTAAGTCTGTGAGTTTGCTAAAGAGGAATAGACAGAGTTGTGTTGTGAGTTCAGTTCAGTTTAGGCAGTGTGCCAGTTTAGTCGAGTTGGCCACGGAGCGTGGGACTGTTAGTTTGCGTGCGAAAGCCAAGCGTGGCAGGTTGGGCAAGTTCTGTGCAGATATCAATTTTTCGTCCGTGAACAAATAGTGACACAGTGACAGTGTTAGTGAGACAATGAGGGTAGTCAGTGGTGACAGAGTAGTCATCAGACTCAGTGAGTAGTCTGTGAACGGACAGTGAACTACTTGTAGTTCGTGAAGGAAAGAGTGAACGTGGGAGAAAAAAGTCAGTGTTTTGCAACTGTACCCTAACTGTGCTTAGAACCCCCGAAGTGTTCATCTGCCTTTGATTTACCGCCTGACCTGTCTAAGTATCGTTCCTGACGTATGAAAGGCGCCCCTATGACTGTAACAATACGTTATATAATCACTGTATTAGTTTTCAGTAGGCTACATAATTATATTTTATCGCAAGACAAAAAGAAAAAAAAACTAACAGTGGCAAAGTGATCTTTTTATTTTCTTTCTAGAAATTATCTTGCGACTCCTTAAAAATCATCTCTCGGCCCCTGGGGGGGAGAGGGTCGCAACCCACAGTTTCAGAACCCTAGTTCTGACGTATGTTTTTTTTCTCTGGCTAACAGCAGACGAGTTTGTCAAACTACTGATTATTTTACTCGATAAAAAGACAACTATCGGAACCGGACACCACAGATCAGGCATTGCACAACAGTAGGAGCTGTGTAACTGCGATGTCCATTGGGCGTCTTCTCGATGTTTGGGGTAGCTGGCTTGGCAATGAATCACTCTGTCACTTGCTGAGATTTTCCCTCTCCCGCAGTAACTTGTAGCACACTGATGAATTAGTATATCTTCAGCACTGTGTATTAATTAAGTGGTTTGAAGGTTAAATAAAGTCTGGTATAGCAAAATAAACATTTCACTATTTAACAGTATGATACAGTTACATGTAAGGGGTTTACACAGTGCAAGTCTGTGTGCAAAGCAAGTACGTGTTTCTATCCCCACTCCCTCTCTAGAACTGCAGGCTCAGTGCTCACAATAGGGCGTGGGAAAGAAGCTGGCGACGCAATGGAAGGTTAGATCCTTCTACGCTGACACCATATGAGGCAAGCCATGTGATGCTGTGTTGCTGTGTGATTCTTTAGATATTTTACAGGTAAACATAATGTAAGTTATAATATGTATTATATATATATATATATATATATATATATATATATATATATATATATATATATATATATATATTGCAGGTAGATAAGATAATAAGATAATGAGATAATTAATAGTTAACTCTTATAAATGATATGCAAAAATATGGATACTACTGGTACATTGCTCGGCTGTCTTCAGGTTGGGAAAATTGAAATAGTACTGTGATAGTACATTCCTAGAATCTAGCTAACCTGTCGTGGGTCAGGGATTGGTGGAACATCTTCCAGTCCTGACGCCTCACGTATGTCATGAAGGCGATCTTCTAGACGCTTAACCCCTTGAAGGCGGTCAATGTTCCAGAACTTCTGTCAAGGAAAAGGCAGTAGACGTTCCACAATACATTTCTATTCTCACATTTCTATTCCACGGGCCTATTATATACCAGGCGTGTGGTGTGGGTCTCTGTATCAATTGCTTCGCAGAATGCCGCACACTGAGGACATATTAGTGTGAAAAGTTGTGATAATATGAACAGCTGTACATAATATTTACATACATAAATTATAACTGTACAGAAGTTTTCAAAATGCACCATGAAGATGCAGAACAGTGTACATAATGTAAAAGAATTTACTGTATATTTTAGTCTGCTGTTACAAAAAAGAGCAAAAAAAAAATAAATAAAAAACTCTGCCTCCCTGCTGTCTGTCACGTGCCACTGAGAGTGACCTTGATGCACCACCACCCCTCTCACTCACCTCTCACCACCACCCACCCCGTGCACAATTTGAAGTAACATCAAATTCTTTGTTTTTTCAGCTATTCTGATCCATTTATGCATGTTTTGCCTGATTTCATAACACTTTATTTTCTTCCAAAATAACCTGCCCCACACGGGTGTCAAATTGGAAAGTAGCCCACCGTTACAGGGTTAAGACACGAACAAAAGACACAGACAGTGATTAACAATGCCATGACAGGGACGGAAATCGTAGGATACAACACATGAGGGTGTATGAGTGATGGGACAGAGGACATAATGACATCACTGTCATTCCAGTAGGACAACACCTTCAAATGCTCAGACACCACAGTCAGATTTTCAGGATGAACAACAAAGGACAGGGACAGTGGAACCAAAGAACTAGGAATAACTGCCTGAAAACCAAGAGACTGCCTGTTAGGAAGGGTAGAGATCACTGACGAACGAACTTTTCATGAATCAGGAGCAACATAGTAGCCTTCCGCAATGACATTGTTACTATGGCAAGAACATAGTAGTGCAACACTTGCAGGTTCTCTTAACTTGAAAAACTGATTACCGCCAATTCCCACATGGTAGACCGGCCATTCTGGACCCACAGGTTCAAACTTGCAGAATATATGGATCAGGCCCGATTAATTCCGCACTATGGACACTTCACAAGGTGTTGACTTTGATGGCAACAGAGCAAACAAGTAAGCAGGACAAACGTGAACGGTGAAATAACTTGACTTAAAGAAGTTCATTACTGTTTGGAAGGAACAAGTTCTTAAATGTGGCAACCTGATATCTTAGACTAAGAAAAAGTATTGTTAGTACATTTGTATGCTCAGCAACAGTGTTAAGGTGAGTCCTAAATTTCACAAACTCAGCATGCTCATAAGTGACGAGCCTATTCTGTGATTCGATCACCTGAGCTATCACACTCAGTTTCATGCCTACTGAAGTCACATCTAATGCTTGAGTGGTGCTGAAGAATTTGTTGGGTACCAGTTCTCCAAGGTCGAATAATCCTTGGCTTTGACGGGAGGATGCACAAGACCAGCATCGAGAGACTTAGTGGGAAACCGGTTAGACAGGTCAAGGATCTGGTCACGAAGTGTGTCCATCCTCTCAACTGTTAGATGGAGAGGTGGCCAATGCTGGATCCAGGGTACTGACGTTCGTGGAGTCCATGGTGAGGAGGGGTTAAAAGAACCCTCTCAAACCATCTAAATGCTGGGCCAGGATAGGTATCTGTGCCAAAACCTGACCCATGGGGGATATGTAGCATTTGACACTGACCACATCCTCTACAATCAGAGTGGAGTCCTCTAGAGCCATTAGCGCACCAGGACGCATCACACTGGGAACAGAGCACCCGTGGGCTGACACCAGAAACCCAAGGCAGAGAAGTGTAGTCACCATGAGTTTCTGCAAAAGGTACAACTAAATAATACAGGGTACAGTGCAGATACATAAGAATGACTTACACACGGCGAGTGGCAGAACGTAACTTAATCCTGTAATCATCAACAGTAGATGATGATGGAGGAAGATTTGAACGAGACTGGAAGAAGGAATCATTGTCCACCGACGGAAGAGGAAAATCACCGCAAACTTTCTTAGAATTTTCACTGTGCACAACTCGCTCAGCACCAGAATGTAACTCCTGATCACACAACTTGTTACCTAGCTCCTCCTTAATGACATGTGTTAGGCCTGAGAAGCTTGGAATGAGCTTAGAAGTGCAGTCAGGCTCTGCCACGAAGACCAAATCACTAGTAACAGTATCACTAGGTTATGTGCATTGGTGCCGGCAATCTACCATCAGCTGATGAGAGGTGGCCAGGGTATTATGAACCCTGCCAAAGATGTCCTGACTAACGGTTATGAACCTTAGCATAATCTTCAACATTATACATAGGACTGGGATGCTGCAGGAGGAGAGAATGTGGAAGCTGGTTGTCCTCACCAAACAGAACAAAGTGAGGTGACCCTCCTATGGAGGCATTAATGGAACTGTTGATGGCAGAGGCTATCTGAGGAATTCACTCATCCCAAGATGAGTGGCAACCCTGTACAACATGACGGAGAGCCTCCAGAATCTTCCTGTTATCGCCTTTCGATTAAGCCATTAGATGCAGGATGATTAGTCACTACATAAGTCTGTGCAATATTGAACTTGGGGCAAATGTCACTCACCAATTCGTTTTGGAACCCCATACCAGTGTCAGACAGCAAGACCTTTGGAGTTGTGAATGGGTGAAACAGATGCTTGACACGAGCATGACCCATGGAGAAGGCAGACTTGTCTGGCAGAGGAGCTAAAACTATATACCTACAAAAGTGATCTGCACACACCAATAAGTATTCCGTGCCACTCGCTATCAGGGAGCTTGAGAGTGTCAATGCCAACCATGTCCCATGGTTTAGTCATTTTTTTTTTTTTAATAACAGAACAGAGGAAGGAAAAAGAAATTAATAAAAAAAAACTAATCCATACACCAGATTACTGGTGTCCTCTGTTTATAAAATATCTGTAACAGTTAGACTTGAACAGCTGTAGGATGAAGTTTTGAGGGAAACAACTCTGGGGAAGCAAGTTCCAGAGAGATGCAGTTCAAGGAATGAAAGAATTCTGATAGGCAGAAGTTCTGCAATATGGCTTAGTGACATTCCAGTAATGAGTGCTACCAGATGCCCATGTAGCACGAGGGAAGGCATGAAGAGGTGGCACAATGGATGCAACTTCGTCTGAGCATTTACTATAAAAATATCTGCAAAATAATGCAAGAGAGGCAACTTTCCTTCTTACTTGTAGGGAGGTCCAGTCAAGTGCCTGTGCTGAGCACACAACAAACAGCGTTGGATGTGGGCTTTAATGTCGGAGTGCATAGAAGGCCAGTAGAATCATCTATGAGCCTGCAACAAACAACGTTCCACTCCATGATGACCTGCCTGGGGAGTCATGTTCAAGAACCAACACATCCTGAATCAGCTCAGAGGGAACCACGACTTGAGTGACATCAGAGTTCAAATGTCGCACTAGAACACCGTTGATCAAGTCATAATCTGACAATGATCTGGGGATATCCCTATCAGTAAGTGGATCACCTGACTCAAGAGTGTACACAGCACGAGACCACTTGGAATCACTCTGTTGAGCAGGCCAAATCCTGACTAGAGAGAGAGTGGACAGAATTGTGTCTCTCACAGCTGCAGCAACAGGAACATTCCCTGACAATGCATCAGCCAAGACATTCACCTTTCCAAGTAGATACTGTATGTCAGGATAGTAGTCCTGAATGATCAAGAACCACCTAGCTAGTCTGCCGGACAGATTGCAACCCTTGAAGAGATCAGTAAGGGCCTTGTGATCAGTGTAAACTGTGATGTCATACCCAAAGATGAGATCACGGAAGTGTTTAAGAGCCCACACGACACCTAAGGCTTCTAAATACAGCACAGAGTAGTTGGTTTCAGCATCATTAAGAATTCTCCTTGCATACGCTAGTGGTTGGGACATCCCAGAAACAACACACTGGGTCAGAACAGCTCCAAGACCTTTACCAGGAACATCAGTATAGAGAGAGAATGGCTTGTCGAAGTCTGGGAAGGATAGGATAGGTGCAGATATCAATGCTGCCTTTAAATCAGTGAAGGCCCTCTCCTGATCAGGCCCCGAAACAAAGGAACCTCCTTTAATAGACAAGTGAGAGGAAAGGCCATGTTTGCATACCCTTGAATGAACCTTTGATAGTTCCCTGACAATGTGAGGATGCTGCGCACTGCTGTCACTATGGTAGGCGTAGGGAAACCTTGGATAACTGTGACTTTGTCATCAGCTGTCTGGATACACCTGGCATCAACAACATAACCCAGGAAAAACTATTCCTTCTTCAAGAACCTACAATTTGAAAACTTAACCTTTAAACTAGCCTCTTTGAGTCTGGTGAAGACTTGATGGAGCATCCTCAGATGTTCAGGCACATCCTTGCTAATGACCACTACATCATTCAAGTAGGCAAAAACAGTCTTCCCCAAGAGTCCCCTAAATGTTTCATCGATTAACCTCTGAAAGCTCAACGGTGCATTATAAAGGCCGAAGGGTAACCTTATTATCTCGTAATGCCCATCAGGAGTGCTGAGGGCTGTAAGAGGGCAAGAGTCTGCATGCAGATGGACTTGCCAGTAACTTGAGAGAAGATACAAAGAGGAGAACACTTTGTTATTCTCCCTCACACTCTGCAACAAATTGGTCAAATGAGGTAGAGGGTAACGATCTGGGATTGTCTCTGCATTCAGGCAACGATAATCTAAAACCGTTCTCGTGGTACCGGCCATCTTTGGCACCAGAAACAATGGTGAATTCCATGGAGAAGTCAAATCTTATGCCTGACTCAATCATCTCCTAAATCAACTAGTCAACCACCTGCGTCTGAGAATGGGGAAGACAATACACAGATTCATAAATAGGATTTGTACCTTGCATGTATGTGATGATGACCACATTTGTATGTCCTAACAGTTCACCCACTAAAGCTACGGCTCCCATATTGTGTTCAAGGATCTGCGGTAACTGAGTTTGAAAATCGGGAAAATCAATCTGGTTCAGTTGAAACCTAGCCTTCTGAAGACAGGACTCATTAGATGATGGGTGATCCTGGGCTGGTGTCAGGCCACCCACAACCTCTGTGGATGGCAAAGTTTCTTCAGTAACAGTGGAAGGGTACACAAGACACTTCCCTAAGCAGACTCCTCATTTTAACTTAAGTACACCTTTCGTTTGGTTATGAACCAGAAAGTTTGACCATTCTTGGAAATGGTGGCTAACGTTGATTCAAGGGAAATACCTTTCATGAACAGTCTCAGGCAAACTGATAGCATCCACTCTCTCTTTCTAGCCAGGAAAACGAACAGTCACACAAGTTAGCTCATCCGACTATATGCCTGCAGTCAGTTACCACTGCATTGGCCTCATGTGCATTTGCCATTACCTCACTTTAAGTGGCAGAAGAAGGAGTGGTAGGTACAACAAAGTTATCATTACCCACAGGTGATACTTCACTAGGCAAGGTGGGAGATTCAGTGGTAGTCTGCATAGGGTTAATGTCAATGGCAGCTAACGTGGGGTAAGTTCTCTTCAGTGCAACAGGTGCAAGGACTCAGGCAGGGATGTGTAGTGCCTATCTCTGTATACAGTACAAATGAGTTGGGACCAGTTTTAATATCTACCCTATGCTCACAAAGAGTAGGCAGTCCTAACAACCCATCTGAAGAAAGAACGAATGCCGGAACCAGATAAAACTGAGCTTCAGTTGGTTGTGTGTCTCTAGCAAACTGGAAGGGCAAGGTAACCATACCTTTAGCATTTAAGTGCCCACGATTAAGTCCCATCAAACCAAGTTGTAGAAGGTGACGTGATAAAGCTTTTCCTAGTTGATGGTCAATTTGTTGTAGTGAGACCTTTGCAATTTTGTTGACACAGGAGCCAGAGTCAAGAAGTAGGTACATTGTACAGGACTCATGATAGACTGCAAATGACAGCAATTGGCCTTGGCTCTGCATTAGTTGCAGCAGTACCCGCAATAGCTGATTTGACTCCAACATCTGAGTCTTTTTTTTTTTTATGTGTCTGACTCTGGGCATAGGCTTCACACCCTGCTCCCAAGGCCCAGTAGTCCTCCTACATACTATACACCTCTACATGTCACCACTTCGGCGCTAACACCCACCATCCATATTGAATTCACGCTAGGGCTGTCTCATACAGGACTGGTGTATTGGTATTAGCCAGGGTATTTTTATGACACATCAACGTGTCTTCTGGTAGATCGGTAAAGTTTATGAAATTCAAATCCTTAGACTGTTCCCTGCCCCAACGGGGATTTGAACCTGGGCCCGGTAGGACTGCAGCCCACCTCTCTACCAATGGAGCCACCACCTCCCTTGGTCAGCATGTGGAGGCTGCGGGCTTCCCCTAGCTACAGAGCTGTGCTATGAGTACTAGCAACCTGGTTTGTAGTCCCTGGGGAAGAACAACACTCGCTCTTCCAGTGCCCAAGGGACTTGTGGTGACGACACCACTTTTTGCGCCGGTTTGGTGTTGATGATAATGATAATGTGCCCTGTGCAGGAGGGCCTGCATTTGCATCTTGTTGAGTACTCTGAGCATTCTTTAGGTCCCTCTGAAGTTTAAAACAATTTAACCCTTATCCGCCACTTGACGTGTATGCACGACAGGATTCAGGGTGCGCAGGGCCGCCGGTTCCCTTGCTATACCGCACTCACCTTCCCGCCACTGTTTGAGTACAAGACCGTTTTCTGTGATACCTACGGGGTAGGTAGGACCCACAGGTAACCCGAGGTTGCGCTGTTCAGTCTGTACTCGGCAGTGGTAGCGAGAGGAACCATGTCATCTTCCTCGACGTCGTGCGATTCCTTTCCAAAGTGTGAAGGACTGATCGCCTCATTGACCCCCACTAAAGTCATGCCCTTTGTGCCAGGGAAAGGGCTTAGTGATAGTGCCATAGGACGTGCCCTAGACGAAACTGTGTCATCTCGAACAGTGAGTGAGAGTACATCGTCAGAGGGCATAAAAACCTACCACATGGAGAGTGAGTTCTCTTGCCCTCCATCCCCTACTCGCTCTCCGACGCCAGAGAGGGCTCTCCGACTTCTACAGGAGGAAGGGAGAGCCTACGACAGTTGATGAGGAGGCAGTAGATGACCCAGGATATCGGGAAAGTGGCCGTGGACCTGGCGGACCTCTGCGGAAAAAACGCCGCATAGCCATTTCCCCCACACTCTCACCACCTGCTCGCCAATGTATCTTCCTCCACCGCTCCCCCACACCTCAGCCTACCACTCCAAGGGCAGAATCACCTCAACCAGGCCCTTCAGGGGTTGTATTGCCTAGACGGGAGCCATGTGGTGATACGCAGCGCCGAGCGTCTTCAAAGGAAAGTTCCGCGTCAGGTGAGTCATCACCCGCTTACTCCCCCAACTCTCCCTCTCCCTCCTCCTCTCCCTCTCCCTCCCCCTCTCCTCCCCTCCCCCCTGCCCATGGCGGTGCACGTGGTCGTGCACGAGTGCTTGGAAAACACAGCGCAACTGCCAGACAGCCTGCTCTACCACGTGTGGGTAGAGTAGATACATTTGTATGGAAGGATGGTGCCGGCTTTAAGCCGTCTGTGCCGGCATTGAGCCATCTGTGCCGGCATTTGATGAGGAGGGTGAAGGTGTGCAGGACGATGCACTTCCCCCCAGGCCTTGGACTATTAGTAGTCTATTCAAGGCAATTTTCACGACTGCAATTATGCAGTACCTGGTTGATGAAATTAATTTTCACCAGGCCATGTGCATGCGTTGGCTGGACGTACCTGCTATCGAGAGCACGCACATGCGTGAATGGATACCTGCAGAGGTAGCGGAGATGTTTGTGTGGCTCTCCATGACCATGCTGATGGTGCACATAAAAAAAACATGTGCTTCACAACTATTGGTCAGTGGATGAACTCGTTGGCACACCTGTCTTCGGAAAATACATGGCCCGTGATAGGTACCTGGCAATCCTGAGGTTCCCACATTTCAATCGAAATTACGGGCATGCACCGAACGACAGGTTATGGAAAATAAGACCAATCCTGACAATGCTGAAAGAGTCATTCTCCAGGGTTTTCCATCCGTTCCAGAAAGTGGTTATTGACGAGTCGCTGGTGTTATTCAGGGCAGGCTTGCATTTAATCAGTATGTGCCATCAAAGCGTCACAGATTTGGCTGAAATTCTTTGTGCTTTGTGTCTGTAAAACTGGATATGTGCTGGATATAATAGTTTACTCGGCGACACATGTTGATATACCTGGCGATGATCCCCATGGATTCTCTGCATCAGTAGTGAACGTGCTGATGGAAAGGTATTTCAACAGGCACCACATTCTGTACACCGATAATTATTACAGTACACAGCCCCGGCATTGACAAAGCATTTGCTTGACAATGGTACTGGGTCCTGTGGAACTGTTAGGGCCAACAGAAAGAATTTCCCAGTATTTCCGGCAAATACTGAGAAAGGAGCCCTTCTGACATAGAAATGTGAGAACATGTTAGCCCTTCTCTGGCATGATAAGAGACAGGTTAACATGTTGTCTACAGTTCATAAGGGTGTGCTGGAGGAAACTGGTAAAACAGACTACAGGACCAGGGAACCCGTGGTAAAGCCAGATGCAGTCAATGATTACAATATCAACATGTGGCCGGTTGATAAATCGGACATGCAAATTGGTGAGGTAGATTGCCTACATAAGTCCTGCAGGTGGTACAAGAAGGCGTTCTTACACCTTCTTGATATCGCCGTCCTGAACAATTTCATACTGTTCAAGGAACTTGTAAGGAAACCTCTCTCTTTACGAGAGTTTGAGAGAGAGCTTGCACGCGAACTCCTTGAGCAATATTCAACTGCTCAGGTGACAGGTGCTAGGCAGAGGACAGCGGCTTCAGCTGACAGGCTCGGCTGTGCTGCGTATTTCCGTCGGCACAAGATTGTGGAGATCGGGAGAACAGCAGCAGGTCGTCTGGCATACAGGCGGTGCCACGTCTGCCGCACAACCAAACGCCATCACCTAGCACGAAAAAAGACCTCGTACCAATGTGCAGAATGCAAGGTCCCCCTATGCCCCAAATGCTTCTCAGAGTATCACTCCGAGCGTGAGTAATGAGCAGGTGTGTGGTGAAGTGTAAATAATGTACAGTAATGCACAAGTTTGTGTATTTTCATAAATCAGTGAAAACTGTGATAGTATGAGTGAAGTATAGTAAGTGCTAAGATGTAAGTCATTTATAATAAGTTCAACAAGTGCAAATAAGTTATTTATAATAAGTGCAATACAGAAATTGATACTGTGTATTGGATATTGGTTTGAAAATTATTGGAAATACTTTGCTTTTGCCTACATGTTACCTGAAAGAAAACCACTTGTGAGCGGGCCACAAAAAAAATACCTGCTTGGCTATACCTAAATTATTTCACTCAATGCTCAGGGAGATTGTGCCAAATATGAGCATCAGTGTATCTGTGATGTGACGTACAAATAAAATTAGTTGTGTGAAACATTTCTACGATTTTCACTATAACCCTGAATAGTACAAAGCAGTATGATTTTTAGTACAAATAATTACCTCATACTCTACGATAATGCGCGAAAGAGCAACAACATTTACTTGTCAAAGTGTTATTACGCGTAATGGTGATGTACAGTGCAGTTCTAAGTGTCATAGTAAAGGAGAAATATGATTATTTACGGAAGAAGTGAGAACAGAAAAACTAGGTAAAGGAGAAATATTCCTTACGGAAAAAGTGAGTACAGAAATACAACGAGATATATCCTTTCCCACACACCTACGGGGCATAGAGGCATTATGGAGTGG
Source organism: Coenobita brevimanus (assembly GCF_032717465.1). Classification (NCBI taxonomy): domain Eukaryota; kingdom Metazoa; phylum Arthropoda; class Malacostraca; order Decapoda; family Coenobitidae; genus Coenobita; species Coenobita brevimanus. The sequence continues at coordinate 33,136,566 of NC_137006.1, forward strand.
GCAGGAAATCCTTGGGTGAGCCACATGAACCGGGTGATGACTCATTGTCACGGCGGTGAGCAAGGAGCAGTGGAAAAAACGAGTGGAAACTTCCGCATTCCTTCGAAGGACGCATGGGCAGTGTTACAATAACCACTCCAGAGAATGCTGCCAACGCTAGCCGGCTGGGCCAAGGCCGCTGCCAGTGGCGCGCACTCGGAGCAGCGTGCTAAAACATGAAAAACCAGTCGTCTTCAACTCATCCTTACTCATCGACGGGACCACCTAGAGACCTCGGGATACCATCATTGGAAAGAGGAAGAGTTGATGAGTCTTATGAACTTTAATTTGAATCTTTAGCTATTATAGTTTGTCAGATATGAGGGTTTGAATTAAGGGTATTTTTTCCAAAATCTCGGAAATCACCTAGGGAGGCGTGTGCCGCGGCAGGGAACCCCCCGGCGGCTAAGGGTTAACAAAGACGCATGCCCCTGTGACAATAAGAACACTTACTTGAGTGATCAGAACCGCTAGAATTTGTTGCAGACGTGGGTTTCTCTGGTTTTCTGTCCTCCTTGGGTTTTTCTGCAAGTCGCTGTCCCCAAGTAGACACGGGTATGGCCACAGGGAATGCTTCAGGCTGCGACTGCAGCTTCATTCGTGTCTGACAATTGAAGTCATGTAGGGTTTGTGCTGGTATGAATTCCAACTGCTTTGCAATGTGCTGTTGTCTTGGTGTCAAGACCTGGAAGTAGCAACCAAAAGTAAAGAAGGACATGAAATTATCCTAGAATATTGCATCCTTGGTAGCATTCAGCCACCCTGAATTACCAAAAGCTTGCTCTAAGGAAAGTTTGACATTCTGAGCAAAGCAAGGCAGCTTGCCTGAAATCGATGGAGGCTGCCTTCATGTGGGTATCATGCAGAGCATTAAGCAAAGCCATAACATCACCCCCAGCAAATGACATGGTGCCCATATCGGCCACAAGTTCAACAAGGAAATCATCTGCATTATTGCAGGTACTATACAATAAAAACCATCTCCTATGAGAAGAGCGGCTGGAGTGTCTGTGGTCTGAAATTCTACGAGGTTTAAATTTTAATTTATCACTTTCTAACGCAAACTGCCTTGTACCTATATCATCTCTGGTGCACAAATACTAACACATTCCACGTAGGATCAGTCCCATCCCATATGCATATCGGTACATTGTCTTAAAGCACAGTTAAGACCGGCAAAAGAGATGGTTGTGTACCGGAGGGATTTGCGCTACTGGGTTGACTCATGGTGCTAAGTTGTGCAATGGAAGGGTTATATAATTTACCACTACTTGTACAACTATGTGAGAGAGTTAAATCTTTCTTCACACTAGGACTAAGTGACTGCTCTGAGAATTTGCTAGTAACCCCACCGTCACTATCAGAGAAAATTGCAGTGGCCGCTTTACTAAAGAAAATGAGAAGTTTGCTGGGTGACTAACTAGAACTTGACTTGCCCGGATTTATTGTTAACGCTGAATGGAATCTGAAAGAGCTATGACTACTATCCTCTTCCTTAACATGCAAGGTCTATTACTGAGAGGTACCATGCAATAGAACACTAGCAACCTGACAAATAAACATATGACTTAAATTATACAGAAGTTATATACACTTAAGTCTCACACATACCACATGTGAAAACTGGAATATTTCAGCATTCGTGTTCCACCACCCTCACCTCAGTATTATGCTAACTAACTATACAGTAGAGAAGTTGACTGAAGACTGAAAATCTGTGCTCCCTCGCACACCCTTTAAGAAGAGTTGATGCAGGATGTTGTAGAAGAAGCAATGAACCACACTGGCAGGAATGCAAGCACTACTCAGGCAGGCGCTGAGAAGAATTGTGAATCCGCTCACAGCATGCCCAGCCATAAAGAAGAATCCTGAATACACTCCACCCAGGTGCATTCCACATGATGCACCCAGCATCTAGTTGAGAATCTTCTTAGATGTCATCGCAATCCAGAGCCATTGGCCGCAGCTGAGAAGTTTTGTATGAGATGCCATGACACACTGATCAAGCACTGACCTGTTGACCTCCAGGAGGGTTGGGGTGATAGTTGGGTGGTGGTAATAAGAATGTGGTGGTAAATGAATCTTAAAAGACTCATTAAAGATATGGATACCACTAAGCCAGGGAGAGAAACAGGATAGGAATAGAAGGAGGGACTTTAACAATGGATCCATGAAAGACACAATGAAGCCGCACAAGATGATGCAGTGATGGAGACTAAATTCCTCTTGAAGCACGTAGGAGCATCACTGCACACCCATTTACATACCAGACACCACACATCAGGCCTGTCACCTTTGTAGGAGTCAAGTAACTGTGACGTCTGTAGGGCGTCCTCTCGATGTCTGGGGTAGTTGCCTCGGCGATGAATCGTTGTGTCATTTGCTGATATTTTCCCCCTCTCTCATAAACTCATAGCACACTGATGTATTAGTATATCTTCAGCACTGTGTATTAGGTGGTTTGGAGGTTAAATAAAGTCTGGTTTAGCAAAAAGAAAAAAAAAAATCAGTATTTAACAGTATGATGCAGTTAGGCACAGGGGATTTACACAATGCAAGTCTAAGTGCTAGAGAAATACGTGTTTCTATCCCCACTCCCTCTCAAGAACTGCTGGCTCAATGCTCACAGTAGGGCGTGAGAAAGAAGCTGATGATGCAATGGAAGATTCGATCCTTCTGTGCTGATGCTATATAATGCAAGCCATGTGGTGCTATGTTGCTATGTGATTCTTTAGATATTTTACAGGTAAGTCTAATGTGTTATAATACATATATTCACTGCAGGTACAGTAGATATGATAGTAAGATAATGAGATAATTAACGGGAACCACGCTAGCAATGTAGATCTACATCCCTTTCAAAAACGCCGGTGATGAAGATCTACGTCCTGCAGCATTGAGAAGTCACTGCAGGCAACCGAAGTAAGGTGGAAAGTAATATCGTATCGCACTAAATTTCGACATTTCTCCGCTACACTTACAACACTGATTTAGGATCACGGGAGGCGAGTGAGTTTTAGCAGGCTTACAGCCGCTCTGCTCTGTCTGTAACCTTGATTTCAGAGGTCAAGTGGCACCAACCTGACTCGATTCAACCTACTTTCTGGCTTTTGTGATTACTTATATCAGCACAAGGGATCTTATACTGATGTATTAAGCCAATATACCCATAAAAAAAAAAATCCAAAATCAGTTCACAAGCTCACAGATGCTCTGCTCTCTCAGTAACCTCAAAGATTTCAGAGGTAGAATGGCACCAACCTGACTTGATTCGGTCAGCTTTCTGGCTTTGGTGATTAGCTTTATGAGTGCAACTGCTCTTATACTGATGTATTAACCCGCCGTGTACCAGCACACTTTGGACCCTCATGGAGCCGTGGTGCCGGCCAATTATCGACTTTTTTTTGCTAGATAGGTTAGAAATGACGAGAAAACATGGAGAACAACCATAAAAGTATTCACAGAAGCCATTTAGGTCGATTTTGAGGTCGATTCTCCCTGAGCAGGCGGCTGACAACTTCAAAGTAATGCCTGTAGACTTCAGTACCACAGAGGGAGAGGAGGCAGAAGCTCTGCATTTTCTTCGTCGGTAAGTATGTTACTCGAGCCAAGGACACTCTTGTTGGGTATATAGATGATATAGGAAGTGTCCCCACGCATAGTTATGTACGATGGCTCATTATGACAAGCAAGTGAGTTGGAGTGCCCATATAATGTTTGTAATAGTTCATAGTCTACGTTCTGAGGTAGAAAGTCCGTGCCCACACGTATTATACTGTACATTATATTTGTTTTTCACATTACTTATAATGCTTTTCATAGTCTGCTCACTCTTGGTGTTTTTTCTTGCACACTCAATGCACTACCGTTCTCTTTTCTCACACAGCAAGGTATTCGCACTGTGTCCTTTCACTTAGTATATTTTCTTGCACACACACACATACATACGTAACTTATTTTACTTCACTTACTATTATAATATAACTAACACTAGTCTCTTATAATATTACACATACTTATGAGATAATTATCATCAAATACTATTTACAATTATATACATTTTACTTGAATCTTTTTTTCACATTTTTTTTTGTGTTCAGTTAGTAATCGAGGAGGGTATGATATTCCTCAAAGCTGGGAATGATGCATAAACCCACATCACAGTCAACACACTGGTAGCATGACTCGGGAGATGGCTACTCTATAGGCCATGTACTTAGCTTTCTAGGCAATGGTATTTCATCATCACTGCTTGTTTCTACGTCTGGTCGAACGTAATCTTTATCAGCCACATCATCGTCAATTGGTGAATCACTTTCACCCTCATGAGGGATGAACAAAAGGGCATCAATCTCAGGCTGAGAAAGACCATGGTGCAACATGATGTTAACACAAGCAGTGACAAAGTAGGACTGAGAAGTGGGCCTCCCACGCATCAAGGAGAGGGCTGGGTGACTCATGGCGTGGGTACAGATGCAGGAAGGGTGCATGCGTGTCCATGCCAGTCATCGCCCACCAAATCTGAAAATTCGCGTGTTGACACTGATTGCAATTGCAGACCGTACAGGTACGGCTCCGGCACTGTCCGCAGACGTAGGCACCGCTGTACCAGTGTGGCTCCAGCACTCGGCGGGTTAAGCTCATTTAGCCAGAAAAAATATCCAAAATTGGTTCATAAGCTCACAGCCACTCTGCCATCTCAATAACCTTGAAGATTTCAGAGGTAGAGTGGTACCAACCTGACTCATTTCAACCAACTATCTGACTTTGGTGATCACTTTTGTTAGTGCCAGGGATCTTATATTGATGGATTACGCCCACATAACCAGAAAAAAAAAAAATCCAAAATCGGCCGGCATAAAAGGACATCAGTCTTGTGTTTATTTTTTATTTTTTTTGCTCTGCACGGTATGGGTTAATATAATTTATACCTATATATGAAAAACAAAAAGATGCATACTACTGGTACAGAATCAAAACAAGTTTTGTAAGTCATGAAATAATATTTTTAACATCTCCATTGTTGTTTAGCTCAGTACTGTACCTATAGAAATTTTCACATAAAATACCACTCCAACAAAACCAAAGCAAGTTCCACTGATAGATAGGGAAAGTCAATGCTGTCGATGTGTGTGTGTGTGTGTGTGTGTGTGTGTGTGTGTGTGTGTGTGTGTGTGTGTGTGTGTGCGTGTGTGTGTGTGTTATCAAACAAATAAAATATCTCCTACTCTCTGCACTACCCTTACCTCCCTTATTTCTTTAATATACAGTAGAGTTCTGTCGTTCTCTTTCCTTTCGATCTTGGTAACTAACGAATTCAACTCAGCTCACTCGACTTGGCTGATTAGTTCTGATCCAGTGGAAATCACCGAGTTGAGCCAAGTCTGCACTAAATTGCTGTTTGCTGTCTGATTATGTAATACAAGAAAGAAATGCATTATTTATATTCCTAATCCATATATTCAAGATATCAGAGTTGAACCCCTCTGCAGACATTACATCAGCCATATTAATTAAAGTAATTCTTGAGCTTAAGAGCTACAGTAGACAGACACGTACAGCAGACAACTGTGGTGACGGTGTCTGCGACCCTGCCACATATCAGAGTTGAACCCCTCTGCAGACATTACATCAGCCATATAAATTAAAGTAATTCATGAGCTTAAGCGCTATAGTACACAGACACGTACAGCAGACAACCGTGGTGACGATGTCTGCGACCCTGCCACATTCACAGGTTGACTGGAAAAAGGTTGATCCCTACATTTGGTCTCAATAGTTTGTATTCATAGTCACGTAACACAAAGTAGTACTGCTGGTCACCTGACATCTAGTGTAAAACGGCCTTAACAATGAGCGGTAGGATGATGTGAAAGAGGAAGGGCAGGGTCTAGGGAGAAATAGTGAAAGGGGTTCGGTAGTCTATTTAAAAGCATTTTTAATAATAGTGGTGTTTATAGTGCCTAAAATGGTGCTGACAGCAGTAATAATAGTGATAAGGTCTTATGACGATAATTTGTTGGTGTTGGTAATGACCTGGGTGAAGAGCGTGAGGTGTGATAACACAGGTCTGGAAATCTGAAGTCATTACAAACTGTTTTAATTCTGAGCAGTTGTTTTTTATTGCACTTATGAACATACTAACAAAAAATCGTTTAGTATATTTCCATCACATTACATTTTATTACAGAATTAAACAGAATTTGAATTAAAATGCAGAAAATTATATATTTCAATCGATCTCTACAATATTGTTCTATATTAATGGAAAATGGAAATTTTAGCCAGTTAAGATTTTTAAACATATAGATAATGGAAACAACACTAAATATTCCCTGACTCACATATAAATTCTCTAGTGTTTGTAACTTTTTTTTTTTTTTCCTCCAAAACTTCGTTTAGTGTCCAGTTGTTTTTACACTTTTTCTGGTGTTCTTATGAATAATCCAGCAGTAGTCCGCCATCATACTGACACCCCTAGTTCCCTGGTACCTTCTTTCTATATTCTTGATATCCTGATGGAATCTTTCACTCTGTTCTTCATTCACAGCTCCAAAATTTTCGGGGGGATATTCCACCTGCGAATCCAAAAAGTGAACTTTGAGACTCATGTTGCAACCCAACTCCTTAAAGTTTTCCAACAAATTTTTCACAATTTCTTTGTAATTTGGATCCTTATTGTTACTTCACAACTTAGAAATTACTTATCTGAATGATACCCAAGCGTCTTATTCCAGGTCATTCATTACATCATGAAATTCTGCATCAGAAATCGGTTTTCTAGTATCAGGTCCAATACATACTGTACACCCTCTTTCAGTTTAGTTTCAGACAAACCAGGAAAGTTTTGGCACAAATACATAATACAAGCTCCATCATTTAATAACGCTTTGATAAATTGCTTCATTCATACATGATTAACATGATGCGGTGGAAGTAGCACTTTATTTGGATTTACCAAGCAAGGTCTGATGATGTTTTTGGCAACATGATGTAGATTTTTCTTCTATTTGGGCATTCCTTCTGAAGCCAGTGTAAATTCTTGACTCTGGTGTCTCCCTCATGGAGAAAATTGGAATTTTGCATACTGTGACTGCTGACCCAGTAAGATACACAGAACTTTCAGGTCCCCACATATGAACCAACGGTGTTCATTGTGGTTGATTATCTCGAGAAGATTTGCCAAATTCTGGTACGTTGCTTCTAACCTACCATATGGCCAACTTGGGACCCTCGTGGAGCCGTGGTGCCAGCCAATTTTTGATTTTTTTTTTTTTTTTTTTTTGCTAGGTAGGTTAGGAATGATGAGAAAATATAGAAAACATAAAACCATAAAAGTACTCACGGAAGCCTAAAAGGTCGATTTTGTGGTAGATTCTTTCTCGGCCGTTGCATGAAGAGGTCGGCCTGACCATAACACCCAGTGACGTGAGGTAGGAGACTAGCATTTTCTTCATGGGTATCTATCCCAAATGACACAGGGACACTCTCAGAAGGTACATAGATGATGTGGGAACTGTTCCCAAGCATAATGATGTGCGGGGGCGTATTACATGTTGAGTGAGTGACATTTATCAGATAAATGTTCATAATTTTGTAGTTAGCATTTAACACGTGTAAAAAAGCATATGAGAAGAATGGACAGTGTATCGAGAAGCTTTATGGATCCCAGTCATCTAAAGGTGGCATTACAGGGTTTAATCATCAGAATGCAGAAGTTTTAAGTCTTGGCCTTTTTGATGCCCCAGTTTTTAGGCCCCAAACCAGTTAAGTGCATGGCTATAATGGGGTCCAATTAAAAAGAAACCCCTGGAATTTGATGGCAGAGTATCTTGGGAAGCTTACTGTGCACAGTTTGAGTTACTTGGTGATCAGAATGATTGGGATGATAGGCAGAGGGCAGTGCAGCTTGCTACTAGCCTTAATGGTGTTGCAATAGAAATTGTGGGGCAGATGTCAGTAATGGAGAGGAACAGTTATCATTCCCTAGTAGAAGTGATGGAGCACAGATATGGAACCATGTACCAAGCTGAGGTTTACATAGCAAGATTCTGGAGCTCAAGGAGAATCCCTACAGCACCTTACTCATGACCTGGAGAGTATGGCAAAAAAAAGCATGCTCTGGAGCAGCACCTAACCTGTTAGCTATTCTTCTGAGGGACCAGTTCATCGATGCTCTTGATAGTGCAGAGTTGAAAGTGCAAGTGAAGCATGCACAACCCAGAAGCATGCAAGAAGCACTAGACAGGACACTAGAATTTGAGTCCTACGTCAAGTCCAGTACATCCACTTTTCAGGCAGGTCATAGTGCAGGATTTAAAGCACGAAAGGCACAGGTATGGGAAGTGAAAATTATTGAAGGAAGGTGCTGGTACTGTGAAAAGCCAGGGCATCGGAAAGTGGATTGCAACAAGTGGAAGAGAGAACAGGAGAAGATCAGAGGAGGTTGCTGGTTCTGCAAGAAGCTGGGACACAAGAAGGTGGATTGTTACAAGTGGAAGAAGGAGCAAGAATGGAACAGGGCAAGGATATCTCAGATAGCAACAAACGGGTGTTGGACATGTGGTGAGGTGGGACATTTCAGTTATGAGTGTCCAAATGAGCAGGATGAGAGTAAATTAGTGAAGGTTGGCGACGAGAGGCAACAACCAGCCAGTTTTTCCCAAGAAGCCCCACCATTGAGGAAATGCAGGAGAACCTTGATGAATGGTGTGCAGTAGGAGGAAAGAACAGACAGCAAGCAATGTACCAGTAGTAGGAATGGGAGATTTGGCAAGAAATGCCGCTGTACCGTTGTGACAGGACCAGCATCAGATGCAGAATACCTGAAGAATATGCAGATGGAGGATGCAGATTTACAGCCAGTTCTAGAGTGGCTGCAGCGGAGTGTGGTGGGACCATCTTGGGAAGAAGTTTCCAGGTTAAGCCCTGTGACCAAGAGCTTCTGGAGTCAGTGGGACCTTCGTTTGAACAACAGACTACTGGAGCGTCAGCGTGAGACATCCGATGGCCTCAGCAAGTAGTGGCAACTGGTGGTTGCGAAGAAAATGAGGTCCAAGATCTTGGGTGAATCCCATAACCAGATCACTAATGAGCACTTGGGAGTGAAGAACACTCTAAGCCGGCCACGTCAGAGGTTCTACTGGATTGGGATGCGCCAGGATGTTGAAAGGTGGTGTCGGTCCTGTGATGTATGCTGTGCAAAGAAAGGACCCAAGAAAAGTGGTTGTGCTCCTCTTCAGCTGTACCAAATGGATGCACCAATGGATTGAGTCGCAGTGGACATTGCTGGACCTTTGCCACTCACTGCAAGAGGAAACCGGTATATGTGTCGCCATGGACTACTTCACAAAGTGGCCAGAAGCCTACGCCATCCCCGATCAAGAGGCTGCTACTGTTCCTCAGTTGTTGGTTGACCAGTTCTTCTGTCGTTTTGGGATGCCACAGGAGCTACAATCAAACCAGGGTAGAAACTTCGAGTATGCTGTGTTCTGTGAATGCTGCAAGTTATTGGAGATCAAGAAGACCAGGACGACCCCACTAAGCCCACAGTCAGGTGGGATGGTGGGGAAATTCAATTGGACCCTGGGACAAGAACTGGCCAAGAACTGTGTTAATGGACAAACGGAATGGGACCTGAAATTACCTGCATTGGTAATGGCACATCGGTCTGCATCCCATGAGTTTACTGGTTACACCCCCGGAAAACTGATGTTGGGCCACGAGTTATGCTTAGCCATTGACTTGTTAACCCACTGCATCCTGATAACGTATGGATACGTAGCAAAGTTTTTTCACGCTTAATCCCGATAATGTACCTGTATATTTTGCAATTGCATGGTTCATAATTTCCACAATTTTCAAATTTTGCATGAGATTTTTGGTACATAGATGTGGGCCACCTTCCTCTAACTGCTGCCAGACGGAGACAACCCCTGACCTCGCATGAGCCGCATGCACCCTTGTCTCAATCACTTACCTGTTAGCAGTGACCCAGCACAGACATGGCAAACCAAGGTCTCTCTGATGACGAAATTCAAGCCGCCCTTGACGCCTTCACAGGCGACAATGATTCACCAATCGATGATGATGTGGTGGACAAGGACTACTTGCTGCCTGTCAATGAAATGAGCAGCAGTGGTGGAGGTACCATCGCCAAGGAGGGGTCGGTACGTGACATACCAGGGCAAGGCAAAACCAGCCTGCACCTCCACCACGTGCAAACACCTCCCTCCAGCCCCTAGACGAAGGCTCTGAAGAAAATGAGGACGAGGACGGAGCCACAGGACGTGGTGTTACTGCGTGGTGGGGGAGGAAAAGGATTTCACCACGGGGAGCTGAAGGTGTGGCAAGACAAAAAAATAAGGTATGGTGCTTCAGTTTTGTCTGGGGAAAGTGCAAGTGGTGTGGTGGAAGTGAACAGTGAAGTGGAAAGTGGTGGTGGCAGGGAGGCAGCACCCGGGCGACCACGTGGCGCACCTGGGCAGTGGGCAGGTGAGGAGCAGCCGCACCTTAGCACCTCTTTCTCTCAGCAATATTCTCGTGCTTCCTCCTCACAGCCCCATGGTGTGGGGAAAGGACGGAAAGGGGAAGGGAAGAGGGAGAGGGAAGAGGAGCGTGAGTGGGGAAGAGTGCCGCTCTCCACCTCCCCAATCACCCCCACCATCCTCACCACCCTCTCCTCCCCACTCCGACGAAGTGGAAGATTGGGACGTTGGTGTGTTGTGGGAGTGGAAGGATGGGAGTGACTTCATGCATATCGTTCACCAGTTCACTGAGGAGTGGTGGTCTGGCTGTACTGCTCTGGGACTCCATCCAGGCTCTACCAGGGTGGATTTCTTCCACCTATACTTTGGTGAGGAGTTTGTGGCGTGAATGGTGGAGCATACCAACACATTCACAAGCAGCCAACGCCGTGAAAGTGAGCATGACGATGCCGACAACTCTGCTAATGCAAATAACACCAATAAATGGGGAGAATAAGGATGGTATTTGATCACCTGCAGGAAAAGTTGCACTCATCTTTCTATCCTTACAGAGACCTTGTCATAGACAAGAGTCTCGTGTTGTGGAGAGGCAATATTTTTATTCGGCAGTACATACCCAGCAAGAGACATCATTTTGGGTTCAAGATCTTCGTTATGTGTGACTGTAAAACTGGTTATGTGCAAAGCATAGTCTTGTGCATCGGCACACAGATATACCAGAAGATCAAAGTATTTGACTCCCTGGGACCGTGGTAAAGACAATGATAGCGTAGTACCTTCATCGTGGTCATGTTCTGTACCTGGATAACTGGTACTCTAGCCCATTCTCGCTCGGTACCTCCGCCATCATGACACTGGAGTCCGTGGCACAGTTAAGAAGAACCTTCACCATATGATCAAGGTTGGGAGGAAACTTGACAAGAATGAGGTGGTTTTCTTTAAGGCAAACAACATCCTTGCCACCATATGGAACCACAACAGGGAAGTTTTCCTCCTATCAATGGAACACCGCCCCCTGATACACCACACTGACCCCGTGGATTACCGCAGCGAGAGGAGGTTCTACATTTGGAAACTGGAGTCAGTACTGGACTACAATGTCAACAGGGGACAAGTAGGCCAGTCAGACTCCATGATTTCCAGTGTTGAATGTGCCAGGACCACGATGAAGTGGTACAAAAACCTCTTCTTCCACTTGCTCAATATCACAGTCCTGAACGCCCACTACCTCCATGCAATGACTACGGGAACCTCTGCGACCTTTGAGGGGTTTGTGAGGGAGCTGTCTCGGGAAATCATCGTGAGGTATGCAGAGGACAGATCCCACCACTGCAACCGCCATGCCACTGCTACCCAGGCTCCCCTATGCCTCTCAGGACGCCACTTCCCCACCATTATCCCTCCTCAACCGAACCGTCTTAGACCCCAGTGCTGCTGTTACATATGCAGCCATTCAAGAGTGAGAGCAACCACTCAGAGGAAAGGCGTGAAATACGAGTGTGTGGAATGCAACATAGGATTATGCGTTGAGCCTTGTTTCAAAGAATACCACACTTTAGTGCATTACTAATACTGTGTGTTCTTGCGATATGACGCTCACAATAATACTAAGTGCGGTAAATATGCGATAATATGACGCATACTATAATACTAAGTGCTGTAAGTATGTGATAATATGATGCTTACTATAATACTAAGTGCTGTAAATATGCAATAATATGATGCTCACTACAATACTAAGTGCTGTAAATATGCGATAATATGACGCTCACTATAATAGTAAGGCCTGTAAATATGTGATAATCTGATGCTCATTATAATAGTAAGACCTGTAAATATGTGATAACAGTTATATAAGGTGGAAACTGGTATAATGTTAGTGGAAAAGTATAATTTCAGTGGAAAAATAGAATATAAGTTGAAACAACAGTCATAGCGAGTCATATGTGCAAGAATCGGGCGATTTTCAGGTGATCGCTATATGGAGCAATGCTTATATTGCCTATACGTTTGTTTGAAAACCAATATATTCTTGTACTACAAGTTTTTTTTACCAAATTAATAAATATCTACCTATTCTGAGTGGTTTCCCATACTAATCCCTGCCATAGAAAATATAACAGCCACACCACAGCTCCAGAGAACACAGTACCAGGCTTGAGGAGAGTCACCTGTTTAGACCACTTCTAGGCCCAGGTGAGCACTTTCTCTGTGATTTTTCATTGTTTCTCACAAAAGGCTGAGGTTTGAGCCAAAATTTTTTTTTTGAAAATCTGCCGGGATTGGGGGGGAGGGGAGGGAGCATTGGTTAAAAATCTGCCAAGACATGGCAGGTTAATGGGAAGACCACCTGGTGAAGAGATGCCAAACAACACCTCCAGCTATGCGGAGCATCTTTAGGAAAGGCTGGCTGAGGTACATCATCAAATGCGAGGATCCCTCATGTTTTCAGGAGAGATGATGAAGTGCAAGTATGATGCCAAGGCAAGTGAACCAAGCTTCAGGGATGTGACCAAGTTTGATTATACAATCCTCAGTGAAAGAAGGGACAGTCACCGAAGCTGCAGAGCCCAAGGGATGGCCCTTATACTACGCTGGACAGCCTATCAGACGTAACATATTGGATCTGGAGAGGCAGGAAGTCTCGGGCAAAGGTGGTACACGTGAACTGTCTGTGGCAGTACCATGGGCCAGGCCAGTTCAGCTGGGACGTCTCAGAGGAATCATGCTCTCCCGCAGCCGAGGATGTTGAGGAGGACCATGGAGCTGAAGTGCAAGAGGATGGTGACAGTTTCCCAAGGGAAGAAGTGAATCAGGAACAGGACCAAGACCTTCCAGGAGAAGTGGACTGTGTGGAAGAGCAGGGACATAGAAGAAGTGGCGTAGAAGAAGACCTGATAAGTAGAAGGATTATTTTTGTATAGTTAGACATTTCATTAAGATTAATTATGCTTGTATATATTGTCTAGTTTTTTTGGGACGACAAAGGACTAGGGAGGGGGTAGTGTTAAGAGGTGAGATTTGCCAGTTAGGTAGTCGAGAAGCTTCTCGACATTTCCCATACTGTAGTTCCAGTACGAGTCAGAGTTGCCAGTTTGCCTGCTGTTTGTGAGCGTAGTTATTTCGTAAGTTGTACATAATTTTTTTTGCTCTTTTCACAATCATGTTTTATTTTTGTGACAGATTGTTGAATTATGTAATTCAGTCTAAGTTTGTATGCTAATTAATTTACAGTGTTACGGAATGTAAGAGAGTTCTGGCATGTTTTGGATATCTTTGAGGTGCAACTGTTGTTCTCGTAGGGTGTAGATAATTCTAGAAGAGTGTAAGGTTATGTAAGGATAAGGAAGAGACTAGAGCAAGTTCAGTTGGTTTTCAATTCAGCTTGAGTGTAGTGCAGTGTCAGTGTAGTTTGTATAATTTTGGTACTTGTGTAAACAGTGAAGTGTTGTTGGCAAACAGTGAAGTGCTTGTGAGAATAGTGAAGTGAAGTTGGAAAACATTTAGTGTAATTATTTGGACGATAAAGACAGTGAACTTAAGAAGCCAGTGTTTATTTACGACGTCTAAGCTAATCCTGTGTACTGTGCACCTAAAGGCTGACCATAGGAAAAACAGCTCACTGGGCAACGTCCTTCCTGTACTGAACTACTGCTGTTGGAGCCTGTGGCAGTGTAGGGTGGGGACATAACAGTATATTTACGGCTGCGGCACATGGCAGGTTAAATGCACAGAATGGGCAACATGTATTGATGCAGTTTTGTTACCATTATGAGGAAGTTCCCCTTTCAGGATTCTTGCAGATGAATCTATAGTTTCCATTCTTTTGCATTATAACCTCTCCCAAGTTTCTGCACTAGGATACTAACAACTTTCTTGAAATATGATACAAACTCTTCTGTCCAATTTCGGTACCAAGAGAAAGTTGTCTGGATGTAATAAATTTTTATCTTCTAATCGGAACCCCAAAGAGCTCTGTAGCATCTCTGGGGAGAACGACGTCTCTTACTAAATCATTAAGGTCATCCTGAGAGAACTGCTTTTGCTTATTGCTGGAACACTTTGGGACAAATTCTTCATCGTCTACTGCAGCACTTTCTTCCTGTTTTTGAGCTTGTACATAATCAAGGCTATCAGGTGGACAACAATTGGTAAATTAGGTCCATGTGGTACAGGTCTTATTGATGGAAAATTAGGATGTCATTTTTTTTTTATGATTCTTTTTGTTGTATCCTTGAATTTTGCAGGAACAAAAATAACAATCATTCCTATGATTATGGGGTTCCCTCCATATTATTGGAATACCAAAAGCAAGGGCCTTCTTTTTAGCTTTTGTCCATAGTCTTAGTTCCTCAGCACAACCAGAGCAGACACTCTGAGGAACCCACTTTTTGCCCAGGTCACCAAGCTTTATTCCAAAGTAGGCTTAATAAGTTTTCGTTTTTTTTTTTTCAAATAATAAAATCTGCTATGTTCTGTCTCTGCTTTTTCACTACATGTTGTCGACAGATATTGCAAAAAAGATCACGACTGTTTACACAACCTGTGGACGCATTAATAAGACCCATTGCAGTACAACAAAATTTTAATTTATCGGTTAAGAAAAAATAACAAACATCACTACTTCAATAAAACACCACTATTAAGAAAAAATACGTATCACTGTGGTAAAAAAAAAAAAAAAAATCACTCCACTGAAAGTAATTTACAAGCACACTAGTCAACTAACTGTGTCACACTTAAATATGTTTGCTGCACTCCAATGCTTGTATGACTCATCACTGTTGTGTCCCAGCTATTGTGGCTTATTATCAAGTAAAATAAACATGGATTTCAATATTAGAACATCCTAAATTCAAACATATTATCAACTGTAATGGAATATAAATATGTAAATAATTATATCCCGCCTGGGGGTAGGCTTTTTTTTTTTTTTCAAGAATACTCCCCCAGTATCCCTGCTTGTCGTAAAAGGCGACTAAAAGGGTTGGCGGAGGGTCAGTGTCCCTCCCCAGAAAACAACTAACTAAAAAGACAAACAGCAAGCCTCGGACAAGGACTGACCAAAAGATGACGACCAAGGACCGGACAAAGGACATGGTTATCGGAACTTGGAATGTAAGGGGAGCGAATGATGAGGTGAAAGAGAGAGAGATTGTCCAGGTGCTTGAGGGTGCGAAAGTTGATGTATGCGAAATAACTGAAACGAAATGGAGAGGTGAGAGTGTGAGAGAATGGGAGTATGGATAGGGTATATGTGCAGGAGTAGGTGAGAATGAGAGGGCAAAAGAAAGAGTATGTATAATTGTGAGTAAAAGATGGAAGACGAGCATAAGAGAGCATGGATCAGTTGGGTCAAGGATTGTGTGGGTAAGAATGAAAGTTGGAATACAAGTGTGGGCTAATTGTGTGTGTGTATGCGCCAACGCAAGATCGTGCAAGCAGAGAGAGAGAAGAGTTCTGGACAAATGTGGAAGTGTGCATGGAAAATTTTCGAAGGAATGAGTGTTTTTGATCAGTGATATGAATGGTAAAGTAGGGAATGTGAAGGTGGATGGAATAATTGGTGAGTGGGGTGTGCATGCTGAGATAGTTGAGAATGGCAGTGCATTAGTGGACATTTGTTCTGGGAGGGGGTTGGTGATAGCCAATACCCTCTTCAGGCACAAGATGATCCACAGGTATACATGGCGAGTGATGAGAAGGGTGGGTGGTGAACTGAATGAAAGGAAGGCAACGATTGACTATGTGTGTGTGGATGAAAGGATGTGAAGATGTGTAATGGATGCAAGAGCTTATAGAGCTTGGGGGAGTGGACTTTCTGACCACTACTTGGTGGTGGCTAGAATCAAGGTCCAATTAGGATGGAGAAATAGAAGAAGGGAGGGACGGGAAGAAGGAGTATATGTAAGGAGAGTGGAAAGGTTATAAGAGGATGAGAAAAAGGCAGAGTATAAGAGAGAAGTAGAGGAACGATTGGGCAAATATGAATTGGAGCAGATGGGAGACGTGGGAGGTGTGTGCAGGATATTTACAGAAGAAATATGTGCAGAATGTGATGTGGTGTGTGGGATAAAGAGAAGACGGAGGGGTGTGCAAGGAACAGTGTGGTGGAATGAAGAGGTGAGACAGGCTGTGGCAGAAAAGAAGAAAGCATACAATGAATGGATGAGAAATAGGGGCGTGGAAGATGTTGAGAGGCGGAAGAGAGAGTTATATGTAGAAAGAAAGAGAGAGGTGAAAAGATTAGTAAGAGAGAGTAAGAAGAGAGCAGATGAGGAATTTGGAAGGAACTTGAGTGTAAAGTGGAGGGACTGTAAGAAAATGTTCTGGAAAGAGGTGAAAAGAGTAAGACAGGGTGGAAGCGAAGTTAGCAGGGGTGTGAAAGATAAAAATGGTAGATTCCTGGTGGAGAAGGGAGAAAAAGTGAGCAGATGGAGAGAACACTTTAAGGAATTGCTGAACATAGAAGATGGAAGTAATGTGAGTATAAGTGGCTGGGGGAATGGCTGGGAGAAGGAGGGAGGTGAGAAAACAGGAAGAAATCAGTAGGATAGAAATTATGGAAGCAATGAAGAAAGTTAAAATGGGGAAAGCCCCAGGAATTGATGGGGTGTATGGTGAAATGCTGAAGTATGGGGGAGAGATAGTAGTAGAATGGATGTGGAAAATGTGCAGATTAGCCTGGGAGGAAGGTAGAGTCCCGGAGGATTGGAAGTTAGGTATAATTATTCCCTTGTACAAAGGAAAAGGGGAAAAAGAAGTGTGTGGTAATCATAGGGGCATCTGTCTTCTTAGTATAATAGAAAAAGTGTATGGTAGGATACTTATTGACAGAGTTAGAGAAAGAACAGAGGAATTAGTTGGAGAAGAACAGGGAGGCTTTAGGAAGGGAAGAGGTTGTGTAGATTAGATATACTTTCTTAGATCTTTAGTGGAAAAGTTTCTAGAGAAGGGAAAGAAGTTGTATGCGGCTTTCATGGATTTGGAGAAAGCATATGACAGGGTGGATACGGAATCTAAAGGTGAATGTAGGGAAGAGTAAAGTGATGGTCTTTGAGAAAGGTGAAGTCAGTTAATGTACAGTGAGGTTGGATGGTGAGGAATTGGAAAATGTGAGTACGTTTAAGTACTTGGGTAGTGTGATGAGTAAGAATGGAGGTTTGGAGGGTGAAGTGCTTGAAAGGGTACAGCAAGGAAGAAAGTTTGCTGGTTCCTTGAAATCAGTGATAAGAAGCAGGGAAGTGAGCATGGAAGTGAAAAAGTTACTACATGACAGTATTGTGATACCAACTCTAACGTATGGAAGTGAAGCTTGGACGTTGCTGGAAGGACACAAGTCAAGAGTGAGAGCAGTGGAAATGAGTTATTTAAGAGGAGCCTGTGGAGTCACATGGAGAGACAGGATGACAAATGAGAATATAAAGGAGCGTTGTGGTGTGGATGTGGATGTGATAGGAAGCGTTAGGAGGAATACACTGAGGTGGTTTGGCCATGTGGAGAGCGTGGAGGGTGAAAGGCTGACGAAGAGAGTGTACAGTATGTGAGTGAGGTGGAGGGGGGGAGAGGGAGGGGGAGGCCGAGGATGAGATGGAGGGATGGGGTGGAGAGGTATATGAGAGAGGGGGGTGTGAGTTGGGAGCAGGGCAGTGAAATGGCGGGGGACAGGGCGACGTGGAGGCGATTTGTTTGTGGCCACCCCGAACGGGATTGAGGCGTCTGGGAATAGATAGATAGATAGAGAGGAATAATTATATAGTGTGAAAGTATAAAATAAAATACTTTAGCTGAAAAAGGAAAAAAAAATCGTGAAAAAAAAAAATGATGGAGGAAAATGGTTTTCCATTTTTAATTCAGTATCCAAAAATTTTAAAAAAATCACACTAAATAATCAAAACAGCTTTTCAGTCTATACCTGTGTAATAGGTTAATAATGATAAGCTTCATAAAATGTGATAGTTTAATGATGATTACAACAACCAACGTAAGCATGACGGATGTCGGGAGATGTTGATTATGGTGTTGGTAAAAGGAGTTATAATAGTTAAGTCTCAATTTGGTTTAATGGTGATATTACAACAAATGTCAATGAAGTCTACAAGAGTTACCGGACTTGATATTGACTTATGATGCTACAGAAGGTGATAAAAATATTTATGAACTTACACAAACTCTTTCTTTACGGCTTCAAGTAAATAAGGAAAAAAACAGTTGCTGCTCATCAAGGGTTTGACCATGTGTTGGAGGAGGTTTGTTGGCTCAGTTAGTTATCCTACAGTTTGTATTCCATGGACACTATGGTTCAGGTAGCCTACATCTAATTTTATTTGCGTAAGTGTGTTGTATTTATTTATCCATTTAATAATTTTTCTTATTTGAATAATAGGAGTTGTGTTTTAGTAAGAGATGAACTGCTTTCCTTCATAAACCAGATGACTTACACCTACAAGATCGATTTTTTTCCAGACTTGACACTTGTGTGTGTGTGTGTGTGTGTGTGTGTGTGTGTGTGTGTGTGTGTGTGTAATTTTCCTTCCCAGCACAAGCCATCGTACTTGCCAGAGACAGCACCCAGTCCCTGCTATCACTCATGGTGTCCAATAAGGTTTGTTTAAAGACTGCCCAATTTTAAACTACTTCCAAAATCAAGGTGACACCTCCAAATAATCGTTTTAATACAGTTTATCTTTACTTCTCATTTTCGGACATTTACGTCGAATACCAGAGAGTTTTTTTTTTTTCCTCTAGTCTTTATTTGGGCGTCATGCTTGCATGTTTCTACGCTAAAGTTTTGTTTGGTTCACTCTTCAGAAACTGCAGTGATACTCTTTTGTACTTCAGATACACTTCTTTTTATGGTTGTCAGATAAGAAGTCGTCGAGGTCCTGCTCCAAGAAGGGCGGTGTATACCTGTTTGGCAAGTGTCCCGTTGGCTACAGGTCGAAGAAGAGGAAATCCAAGAAGCCTGAAGGAGTCTGCCAGTGCTGCCTTCCTGTTTGTGGGGGTGAGAGTGGTGATAGTTAATGATAATAACAGTGATGAGAAATGACAAGAGATAATGAGAGTAGTGACGGCAAGTTGTCTGTCGATGTTAACAAAGTCCAGAGCTAATGGTAATACCCGTAGTTATTATAATCTGGTGATAATGTGGTGAGGCGATACATAAAATAATTAAAGTATGCTTTGGTTGAATGATGTTACAGACAGTTTAGTGTTAACTGTCTTTAATGTTGATGATAATGGTGACAGTTGCTAATGATTGTGGGGCTAGTGATATGGAACGGTGATTTTTGGTGCAGTAGGTAGGTGTAAATATTTTCATCAGTAATGGTGGTTATAGTGTGGTAATGGGTTCAGAGATGTCTCGAATGCACATATATGATGGGTGATGGTTTGTGTTGTGAAATATCGTTTGAGTGACTCACGGCACTGGACTCCCCCCTCACTGCACTCAGTGAACTTACAGGGACAAACTTTGGGCACCAAAAAGAAAGGTTCCTACTCTGTTAGATCAGTGCCTCCCCGACATGGGTCCCCATGTTATGTAACACCCACTACAGCACCTTGAAGACCATACAAGGCAACAAAGCCTTGTGCATCTTCATTGGCTGCACCAAAACTACTCTCACCGATGACTTACGTGTTGAAAATAAAATCCTTCCTGTCAGAGAGTATTTTGATATGACAGACATACAGTCCTACCCAGCGGCCTGCAGCGGGTTGTTTTTTTCACCGAGGACCACCGAGAGCCACGTAACCTAACTTAACCTCATTTGACCCAACCTAATCTAACCTAACCTTGCTTTTCCATTGGTTCTTTGTGCGCCACGCCATATCCCTCAGCGATTCCCGGGAGTTGGTCTTTTCACCGAGGGTCACCTAAACTAACTTAACCTAAACTTGCTTTTCCAGTGGCCCTCAGTGTCTCTCAGTGAAAAGACTCACCGGTCTGCAGTAGCACACAATACCGCTGTTGTTACACGGCACAGCCACCCAACATAATTTTACGCATAAAATAATCCCCCTACAAACACTACCAGACCCTCTTCGACATCATCTAGCCTCCAGACACACCAGTACTGGCAAAGAAGAAAGACCTATATATTTATTCCATGCGCAGGCCAATACAAAACTTTGTTGAAGACACTGTACTACATGCCCCTTCACCCACCATTCACCCATTAGAGATATCCTCAGTTAGAGGTGACATAGTTCAGCTAACTAGGCTTTGTTCAGGAAATTACCCAGCCCTCCTTAGTTAACAGCTTCCGCACTACTGGGTGGAATGAGAGATGACACGTGGCAGGCTTGTAGAATAGATCCAGACAACATAGCACACATACTGAAGCACTGTACAGAAAGCGTCACAAAAGTAGCATCAAATGTGAAGGAACATATGGGACGACACAATAGGGGCAGTTGCTTACCTGTGGTCACCAGGTTTGCATAACCAGGCGGACCGGGATTAAGTACCAAGCGCAGAATCTGAGGTGGTTTGGTGTAAATAAATTTAGTTTTCATCGGATACTTTGGTTAAGGAGAGGAACACCTTCATGCCAAGGCATCGATATATCCAGGCGGGTTTGCTGCCCTGTTGTACAGTAAAAACGTCCCTGAACTCCATCTTTAATCCCCGAATGGACGATATAGGACTACAGAAGATGAGCATATTATCTTGCAGTTCACCGAAGTTACTGTTCATATTTGTCTATGTTAATATATATATATATATATATATATATATATATATATATATATATATATATATATATATAGAAGATAAACACCAACGTAATCAGGAACATCTTTAATAAATTGGTGACGTTTCGACAACTCGTTTGTCATTTTCAAACCTATAGAAAATACAATAAAATCAAAATAAACACCATGTCTATGATAAAAATACGAAAACTAAAGTAAAAAACCAAAGTAAAACACCATGTCTAATAAAATACAAGTGAAGAACGTTAGCTATGTATAATTCATTTCCTCATCTTATCATAATAATTCTTCACTTGTATTTTATTAGACATGGTGTTTTACTTTGGTTTTTTACTTTAGTTTTCGTATTTTTATCATAGACATGGTGTTTATTTTGATTTTATTGTATTTTCTATAGGTTTGAAAATGACAAACGAGTTGTCGAAACGTCACCAATTTATTAAAGATGTTCCTGATTACGTTGGTGTTTATCTTCATATTGAGACTACGCTTCCCCCATGGTGAATCTATTGCATCTGTATATATATATATATATATATATATATATATATATATATATATATATATATATATATATATATATATATATATGATACGTTACACTGATAAGGTTTCAGACTCCCTAATAAACTAAGTAAATGGAATGGTTACACAATTATTGTCAAACTGTTTTTATCAAATGAAAAACTCATAAAATTTCATTTGAAACTAAGTAGATTATAAATATATAGTCTATCTATCTATCTATATACCTAGGCTGCTTCCCCCAAGGAAAGGGAGGTAGCCGAGACAGGACGACTCACTCTCCATCTACTCATCCATTCAAACACATTCATTCGCATCTTAGCCCCAAAGTGGAGAACGGACAGATCCTTACCGCATCACACCGCACAAGGGTCAACTGCGCAATGCAATCAGTGACATCCACAGCAGGGCCCGACAGCAGAACTGGTTTACCCCTGCCACATCATAACAGACCCATCCCCTTACCCGCACCTGACCTGACTAGCTGATCAGACCAAATGCGGGAGAATATCCCCTCAGGGCTGCGTCATCACTTATTCATTCACAATTTCTCTCCATTTATTTCTGTCACGCACAGCCACTCTTCCTTGCTCAACAGACATCCCTCTCGCATCCAGCGCTCTCTTCACACTGTCCATCCATCCTATTCGTGGTCTTCCTCTCAGTCTT
Source organism: Coenobita brevimanus (assembly GCF_032717465.1). NCBI lineage: Eukaryota > Metazoa > Arthropoda > Malacostraca > Decapoda > Coenobitidae > Coenobita > Coenobita brevimanus. Next base: position 33,159,008 of record NC_137006.1, read on the forward strand.
ACACCTCTCACATCAGATCTAGTTATCTTTTTCACCAATCGATCATTATCCATTCTCTCCATATGCCCAAACCATTGCAACACCCTCTGCTCAACTCTACCAGCCATCTCCCGAACAACTCCAGTTCTCCTTCGCACTTCATCATTTCGCACTCGATCCATACGCGTCACTCCACACATACTCCTCAGACATCTCATCTCCATTACATTCAAACTTTTCCTCTCTGCTACACCCATATTCCATGTTTCAGCCCCATATAATGCAGTCGGTACCACAACACCCTCATACAGCCTTCTCTTTACATCCATTCTAAGCGAACGACATTTAAACACTTTTTTCATTCCTCCCAGCACCTTTCCTACTTCATTTATTCTAAACTTCACTTCTGCATCTATTCTTCCATCCACAGCAACATGTGACCCTAGATATTTAAAACAATCTACCTCCTCAAGCAACTCACCATTCAAAACTATATTCATCCCCCTACCATCTATCAACCTCGTACACTTCATCACTTTACTCTTATTCTCATTTACTTTCAATTTCCTCCTTTCACACACCCTTCCAAACTCCTCTACCAACTGTCTCAATCTCTCCTCTGAATCAGTCACCAGTGCAGTATCATCTGCAAACAGCAGCTGCTTCAGATTCCACTCTCCTCCATCAACATTTACCAGACTCAGACCACCTAAAACACTTGCATTCACCTCCCTTACAACACCATCCATGTAAATATTAAACAACCAAGGCGACATCACACATCCCTGTCGCAGCCCCACTCTCATGGGAAACCAATCACTCACAGCATTTCCCACTCTTACACATGCTCTACTATTTACATAAAAACTTTTCACCCCATTTAGTAACCTACCATCAAGTCCATACAATCTTAAAACAGTCCACAAAGCCTCCCTATCAATTCTATCATACGCTTTCTCTAAATCCATAAATGCCCAAAACACATCCTTGCCTTTCGCTAAATACTTTTCACACACTTGTCTCACAGCAAACACCTGATCAACGCATCCCCTCCCTCTCCTAAAGCCACACTGCTCATCACTAATCACTCCCTCTGTACCCTCTCTAACTCTCATAATTAACACTCTACCATACACTTTACCTACTACACTCAACAGACTTATACCCCTAAAGCTAGTACATTCATACTTATCACCCTTGCCTTTATACAACGGGACCACACAAGCACTTGCCCAGTCAATTGGCACCATACCTTCCTCAAAGCACACATTCAATAATCTTGCTAACCAGTCAACAATAGTCACTCCACCACCCTTTAGGCATTCCACAGCACACCCATCCATACCTGCAGCTTTCCCTGTTTTCATCTCCTTTACTGCCTTCTCCACTTCCTCCTTCGTGATCAAAGAATCATTCAACTCTCCCAACACATTTATTCCTTGCACCCTTCCATCTGCCACAATCTCAGCCACCCTTTCCTCCTCTACATTTAACAATCTTTCAAAATACTCTGCCCATCTCTTCCTTACTGCATCCATCTCAATTAACATCCTTCCATCCTCTGCTTTTACTCGTTCTTCCTTCCCAGACTCTCCCTTTCGCACCCTTTTCACCTCCTTCCAAAACATTTTCTTATTCTGTTGAAAATTCTCTGTCAGCCGCCTACCCCACCTCTCATCTGCTGCCACTTTAGCATCACGCACAGCCCTTCTCGCTCTATTCCTCTTTTCCTTATACCTTTCATATGACAACTCATCCTTCCTCTGCAGCCACACTTCATATGCACGTCTCTTCTCAGCCACCGCCATACTTACTTCCTCGCACCACCATTCACTTCCTTTTCTTACACCACCACCCACACGTCTCACACCACACACCTCTTCTGCATGCCCCACCACAGCACTCTTAAACAACTGCCATTCCTCCTCCACGCTGCCATTTTCCCGATCTTTCACTGCGTTCCACTCATCTTTCAATTTCTCCTGATACTCTATCTTTTTCTCTCTTTTATCCAACTCACTCACTTTCAAAACCTCCCTGCCACACCTAACCCTCCTAGCTCTCACCCATCTCTTACCTACTCTTAACTTTCCCTCCACCAGGTAGTGGTCAGACATACCTCCACCCTCCCCTCTCAGAACTCTCACATCCAACAATCTTCCTATTACATTCCTAGACACAACCACATAGTCCATCAAGGCTCTATCAACAACCCTTCCACCCTCCTGTCTCACCCATGTATACTTGTAAATATCTTTCTTCTCAAACAGTGTATTCCCAATCACCATCTCTCGCTCAACACACATCGCTATCATTCGTTCCCCATTTTCATTTCTTCCAGGCACACCATGCATACCAACTACGCCTTCAACTGCTACATTTCCCACTCTAGCATTCAGATCTCCCATCACTACCACATTCACATTCGCTCCAAAACTCTGCAGACACTCATCAACATCATTCCAGAAAGACTCCCTCTCTTGTTCATCCCTTTCACTACCAGGCCCATATGCACTCAAAAACACCCACAACTCACGTTCAAATTTCGCTTTCACCCACATCAGTCTCGATGACACCTCCTTCCATTCAATCACACACTGCTGTACTTTCGGACTCACTAACAAGGCCACACCTTCTCTTGCCCTTCCTCTATCAACATAGGGCGAAAGAAATTTTGCCGTGTGATAGTCTGCGATAGAATTGAATAGTCCTATGGATAAGTATGATACGAACGGTATTTCTGATTAACCATGTTTCTCTTACACAGGTTACGGAGGATACAGCAGCAGTGCTGCATTTTTATGCATTTGATGTTATTTTAGGTTTATATATTATCGTAATGCAGAATATATTTGCCATATATAGTTCTGCAGGAAAATTTCATGGCAGATCACTTAAAGTATATGGTGATGCATCTTAATTATTCCTTCTGTCTTTTGTTCTGTTCTTTCTTTCTTTCTGTTCAACCTCTGTTTTTCTCTCTTTCCTTTTAGGGAGCCTTTTTTCATTGCTATCATTATCTTGAATGATACAAGAGATTCCATTTTCGAAATGGCCTTTGCCTCTGTTGCCTTGTTATTCCTTTGTACTTGTTTGTATAATGTATTACTATGGTGTGGTAACCTGGCTTAATGTGATACTTTGGTATGACCCTTTGTGATGTGGTGTGGTGTGTTGTGGTGTTGTGCATTGTGGTGTTCTGTATTGTGGCGTGTAGTATTGTGGTGCAATGTGTTGTGTTGTGCTGTATTGTGGTGTGATATGATGGTACAATATCCACGATGTGGCGTGGTGTTTATAATACTGTATGATACTGTGTGATGTGCTGTGTGGGCAGGTGTGTTTTGTTGTATGGTGTGTTGTGTGTTGTTTTGTGTGGTGTGATGTGTGTTGTGTTGTGTTGTGTGGAGTAATGTGTGTTGTGTTGTGTGGTTTAATGTATATTGTGTTGTGTGGTATGATGTGTGTTGTGTTGTGTGCTGTGGTGTGATATGTGTTGTGTTGTGTTGTATTGTGTGCTGTGGTGTGATGTGTGGTGTTATGTGTGTTATGTGGTGTGATGTGTGTTGCGTTACGTGGTGTGATGTGTGTTGTGTTGTGTTGTGTGGTGTGGTGTGTTGTGTGGTGTGATGTGTGTCGTGTTGTGGTGTGTGGTGTGATGTGTGGTGTGATGTGTGTTGTGTTACTGTATGTGGTGTGATGTATGCTGTGTGATGTGGGGTCATGTATGATTTCTGATATATCAGCATAATATGATGTGGTGTGGTAATTTAATGTGGTGTGAAAATTTGTGGTGTGCTGTAGTGGCACAATAGGATACGTTGTGGTACTGTGTGATGGTATAACATGGTAATCGTGGCGTGTGGTGTGCTGGTATAATATGTGATGACATAATAAAGAGTATGGTGTGGTGTGCCATATAACGTTATGGTATTATGTTACGTGATGTTAAAGTTGGTATGGTGTGGTATGGTGTGTTGTGTGGTTCGCATTGTGACAGCATTGCTGGGTATGAGGTGTGGCAGTATAATGTGCCATAGAATGTGTTACGGCATATATATATATATATATATATATATATATATATATATATATATATATATATATATATATATATATATATATATATATATATATATGTCTATCTATTTATCTATCTGTCTACCTATTTATATATATATATATATATATATATATATATATATGTCTATCTATTTATCTATCTGTCTACCTATTTATATATATATATATATATATATATATATATATATATATATATATATATGTCTATCTATTTATCTATCTGTCTACCTATTTATATATATATATATATATATATATATATATATATATATATATATATATATATATATATATATAATTGCGGTGTGGTGCGCTCAGGCTGCAGTGCCACTGAGCAGTGTCGTATGGCCGGGGGTCGGTGTCAGATGACCGCGTGCCTCAGGAGTGAGTTCGAGCTGCCAGGAGGATGCAAAAAGAAGAACTGTTGGTGCTGCCTTCCAGGTGAATCAGTGATTGTACTGGGGATAACTGACACAGATGACGTTAAGAAGTACATGGACATGGTCTCTTAGGGTACTAAGCTTACTCTGACGTGTTGACAGTTATGCCTCTAATAATGTGCTTTTGGATACAAGTAATATTAAGCATGGTGACCAGATGATATATTATAATACTTAATTTGCCCATATCCCCAGAATGTATGGTTTTATTAATAATTTAAACGGTACGGAAAATTTAGCATATTTTAAGGATGATTAGATTAATTTACACTTTTTATTTTAATACAAAATTATTAGCATATTAGTAAGTATATTGTTGCATATGCCAAAAGTTAACTTTAACGAAAGGTACAGAAAAGTAACATACGGAGATTGGCAATTATCAGCCCTTTTCCTTTACTTAGGGTATTAAAATGGATATTATTCCCTTGTCAGCATTGACTACAAGTGCTGCAGAAAGTGGTGTAGCCTTTGGACAGTTATTGTACGGTTATATTTCTCATATTTCTTTCTCTAACTGTGGATCTGTAATAATGAAAACTGGTACACCCATTTCTAAACAGTTAGTTACAGAACCCTCTGAAAATCATTATCAATTTGATTTGATTCTGTTTTTGCCTATGCTTGAAACAATGTCATAACAACGAATTAAAAATAAAAATACTGACACGCGTTACTGCTGCCCTCAAAATTAGTTATTTACGGACTAGTATAAACCAGATAATGAAGTGTATGCTCTTTCTGAAATTTGCCATGATCTTGTACGTGAAAATTTGTCACTCTGATTTAAAGTAAGTACAAAACAATACTTTTAAATTCGTACATGCAGACTTATTCTACAATCAAGTTAGCATTAACTTTGATAGAAAGTCTTAACACCCCAAAGGTATACCGGTATATATTTTAAGTAAAACATTAGTAAACAGAAGTAGGATTTAGATATAAAGATTACTTTATGAAACCTTGAATCCTGGTACAGGACCTCTGAAGACATCATCCACCACTTCCAAGGTGACACCAACAAGCATCACAGCGAGTTCACCTCCCATAACCACAGCAGTACCCACATCAAGTGAGGCAGCCAACGATACAACCACCTCAGTGCCGGCAACAGCAACAACATCCACTACTTTGCCACCACCTCCCAGAACTACATCTACTGTAATGCCAGTGTCAACAACAAAGGCTACTACAACACAGCCAAAGACTACAACTAAGATTACCACTTTAGCGCCAACAAGTAAATCAACTACAAGTACTTCAACCATCTTATTGCCGGTATCAACAACATCTACCACTCCAGTGCCCACTACCACATCAACATCCTCCACTCCACTTCCAACAACATCAATAACAACACGCATATCAACCACCACCTCACCTCCAGTAACCTCTAGCACACCAACTACCTCTGTGCTCATAACCACAAGTACATCATCGACCACCTCACCACCAACATCCACGAGTGCACCATCTCCTTCACCAACAAGCACAAGTGCACCATCCCCTTCACCAACAAGCACAAGTGCACCAACATCAAGTACAAGTACGCCAAGCACCTCAACTTCTACAATCCCACCGTCCACTTCACCATCAAGAAGCTCATCATCCACTTCATCAACAAGCTCATCATCCACTTCATCAACAAGCTCATCGTCCACTTCATCATCAACCTCAACAAGCACAAGCACAAGTACATCGTCTACCTCAACATCAACAAGCACGTCATCCACTTCAACTAGCACAACTACATCGTCCACATCATCAACAACAACAACAACGACGACGACAACAACAACCACACGTAAGTACTAGTGACCGTGATGTTATAAAGACGCAAGTGAGAGTGAAAGTGTCTAATATTAAGCAACAGCAAAGGTATCCGACATACCCACCCAACCAGCCACCAACAGTGCCCCACCCTGTACTACAACACGCACCCACACACCCAACCAACCAAACCTGTTGTATTATTGATATGTTTGTAGGTGGAAGTTGAAAGCTCTATGGCAATTGGCCACGATGTTTCCACTGTGTTAACTTCAATACTTCTAATTAGTTCTATTTCTGGCCATCAGGGGCACGACTTTCGCAACTTAAACCACATCAATAAATTTACTAAAATAAATTGCACACTAGACGCCTTTGGAGCCCTCCACATAGTTCCCTTTTATATCCCTAGTGGCCAAACACAGATGCACAGTCAAACAGACAGACCCATTTTGGGCCACTTTCATAAATATAGGTAAAATGAATGATGTTATTAGAGCTGAGAATGAAGCTCTGTGGGGGGAAACGTGTATAGTCATTCAAAACGAGCATAACTCTCCGATGTAGCACTTGATAGCAAGTGGTTCTGGGAACATTATATGATGTGTATACACACACACACACACACACACACACACACACAAGAAATCTGTAATAAAGACACAGAGGAACATAAAAGGTTAGAGAAATATGAGAAAAATAAGTCAAGGCCCCTAAAGATAACCTTCCTGAGTGTAAACACTGTGGAGGAGATACGAAAAAATGCAAAGAAACTCATGGAAAAGGAGGAATTCAAAAATGTTTGAATAAAAGGATGCCTAACTCAAGAAGAGCTGGAATTACTAAAAAAGAAGAAGGAGGAAGCAAAAACAAAGAACGAGGGAAGATCAGAGGAGGAGAATACATTTTTTTACAATGTAATCGGATTGCAGGTTCGAAAGTGGTACATAAACAGGAGGGAATAAAGTGGAGGAAGGTAGTAGAACCAAGTCATGACAAGTATATAAATAAGATGATTAAGTTGATGTAATCAAATGTGGATGGAATCATATCTAAATTATTAGAGATGAATGATTATATCAGGGAAAATGAACTACATATATAATATGCCTAACTGAAACAAAATTAACACCGAGGATATCAAATGACATCCTAAACTTAGAGAAATACAATATATGGAGAAGAAATAGGAACTTAAAAAACGGAGGAGGAATTATAATATTAACAAAGAAAAATCTGAAAGTCAAAGAAATAGAACTAGATATACTCTCACTAGTAAAACTGATTGCAGTAGAGATCAGTACATATGAAGGAAAAGTAAATGTAGTCAATTTGTACATGCCACCCAGATCAAACACATGGGAAAGAGGCGAATTTGAGGATCTGGCAGAGAGTATAATCCAGAGTTTAAGAGCATGTCTACACAGAATGGAAGAGAAATCGGAAAGAATTATACTAATTGGAGATTTTAATACAAATATAAATTGGAATACTCTAGATATAATAAGCCAAGAAAGCTGTTGGGACCAAAACCTCCTGAATCTCGTGCAGGAGTTTTTCCTAACGCAACATGAAAGGGAAAACACCAGAAAAAAGAGGACTTGATGTGCCCTCAATGCTAGATCTATTTACTAGGCAAGAAAATGATACTGACAATTTAATATATCACCCTCCATTTGGCAAAAGCGACCACGCAGTCCCAAATTGCAACTTCAGGATTGCATATGACATAGTTAACAGCAATGGAAGTTACAAAAAGAGCCTAAATTATAAAAAGGGACACTATCATGACCAAAGGAAGTACTTCTTAGAAACTGATTGGGAAAAGAAGCTTAGAGGACAAGATTTAAATGCTATATATAAAAAAATTCTATGAACTCTATGAAATAGGAGTCCAGAAGTACATTCCACAAGACAAAGAAGTAGAAAAGAAAATAAAGAAATGGTTCAACACGTTGAGTACACCGCTTCCCGTCCGATCAGCGAAGTTAAGCAACGTTGGGTCTGGTTAGTACTTGGATGGGTGACCGCCTGGGAACACCAGATGCTGTTGGGATCCCTACGTGTCATGTGGGGTTGGTGGAGGATTAGTGCCCCTCCCTGTAAAACAATTAACTCTAAGCCCTTGGCCTCCCCGTGTGGGATACATGGCGTCTGGCAATGAATGAATGAAAAAGGAGATTTGTTGTGGAATACATACAGAAGACACAATAATGAAAGGACATATAACAACTATAAACAGGCAAGAAATGATTATACAAGAATAAGGAGGGAACCCCAGAAACAGTTTGAGGAAGTTATCATAAATAAAAGTAGTGATCAAACGAAGCTATTTTACAGCTACATCGGAAGCAAAACCAAAGTAAAAGATAAAATACAATCCATTACGGATGAGGGAATCACCTATACACAAGAGAAGGATATTCATGAAGCAATAAATAAGAATTTCCAATCAGTTTTTAGAGAAGAAAATAATTTTGAGAGGGATGATATGGAACATGCATGCCCACACATATTACCAGATATACAAATATCAGATAAAGATGTACAGGAGTAGCTAAGTAAATTAGACAAATGAAAAGCAAATGGTCCTGATGAAATTTCATATTGGGTGCTACATGAATGTGCAAAGGAGTTAAGTAAACCATTATCTTTAATTTTCAAGAAATCCTTGAAACAAGGCAAACTACCTGATATTTGAAAGAAACCAAACATTGTTCCCTTATTCATGAAAGGGAATAGACAAAATCCACTCAACTACCGACAAGTATCATTAACCACTGTTGTAAGCAAGGTATTAGGAAAGCTTATAAGAAAAGCTTGGGTAAATCATCTAGAAGAACACAACATGATAACAGAAAGACAGTTTGGTTTCAGAAAAGGAAAATCATGTGTTACTAATCTGTTGAGTTACTATGACAGAGTAACAGAAACATTACAGAAAACAGAAGGATGGGTGGAGAGTATCTATTTAGATTTCAAGAAAGCATTTGACAGAGTACCGCACCAAAGACTTTATATGGCAACTGTACCATCAAGGAGGAATCCGAAGCAAACTGTATTGTTGGATTGCAAGATTCTCTCAAAAAAAGAGAAATGAGAACAGCATTAAGGGGAAATTACTCATCATGGAGGGAAGTGACTAGCGGAGTTCCACAGGGCTCAGTACTGGCACCAATCATGTTTTTAGTGTATATAAATGATACAGATAGCAACATTGGAAATGGAAGCTATCAAAATATGCTTGCTGATGATTCAAAAATACAAAGGATAATTACTAATGCAGACTCTTGTAAAGAGCTACAAGAAGAATTAAATAGCTTCTTGAATGGAGCAACACATGGCAAATGGAATTCAATGTGGACAAGTGTCATGTAATAAAGTTTGATAAAAGTGGAAAAAGACCTGATTGGGATTATAAGTTAGATAATAAAACTCTACACACATCAGGAAGAGAGAAGGACCTAGGTGTGTTTATTAATAACAGACTATCTCCGGCTGACCACATCAATGAGAAGGTACAGAACATGTTTACACTGCTTGCAAAAATGAGAATAGCATTCACATACATAAATGAAGACATGTTAAGAAAGATAATAACATCATTCATCAGACCAACCCTGAGTATGCATCAGTAATCTGGAGTCCCCATCTCAAAAAGCAAATAGATAAGATTGAAAAAGTTCAAAGGGTCGCTACAAGATGGGTACCAAGCTTAAGGGATCTAAGCTACGAAGAAAGACTAGAAAAACTTAATCTGCCTACACTACAGAAGAGAAGAAAAAAAGGTGACATGATTATGCTATATAAATGAATATCAGGGAAGGAGAAAATAGACATAAATTATTACATAATCTATGGGGATGCCTCAGCAAGAGGACACTGCAAAAAAATGCATAAAAAGAGAGGCGATAGAGACGTAAGGAAATTTAGTTTCCCAAATAGAGCAATTGATCAGTGGAATGCACTACCGAATGAAATAGTGTGTGCCAAAAGAATCCATGAATTTAAGGATATGTACGATAAATATGATTTAAGACTCGGGACAGTACGAGCTTGACTCATTCCTGTAAAGATACAATTAAGTAAGAACAATTAGGTAAGAACATACACACACACACACATACACACACACACACACACACACACACACACACACACACACACACACACACACACACACACACACACGTTTAGTAATTACAGTCTCGAACGTATCCAAAGTAGTAAAAATTTGTCATAAACTCAGTGTTTATGCAGTCCAAAATATAATCTGCCATAGATTTAGCAGAACCAATATGGGCAAGATCAAATGTCTGTATGTCCTATGCAATAATAATGTAATGCAAGTTGAGTCCCCACAGGGTCACCCCACACAGGGGAGGCAGGGGGAAGCAAACTCCGGTGGTCTCAAAGTCATTACTCGTACTCATGGCCAAAATTTGATATTTCAAAAATTGGCATATGTTCATCTCGATCATGTGTACGGATGATTAGAATGAACGAACTCGTGACCGAGTGAGCAGTCTGCTGGCACTTCGGCAATGAAAATAAGGACGGTCACAGTTTTTAACCCAGGGAAATGAAATTTTGTTCATTGGTAGGCGTTTTCCCTGGCAACGTTGTGGCAGGATGGGACCCATGAAGATCGCCAGTCGCCCTCATTGGCAGATCGCCCAGTGGGGTAAATACCATAGTTTTATTGATTTCCTTTTACTAAGAGTATTATATTTTAAACAATAATATATCTTTACTGGGGTAACGTTTGGGGAGAGGTGACACCCCCAGAGACCATCCCTTTGGGGGTGGCCCGCGAAGGCCCTAGCCAAGCCGTTTTGCAATGATATGATTGTAAACTAAGGAACACGAAATACTGCATGGTGGTAGACGATCACTGCCGTCCAAGTTTTAGGCAGAATCAAACCCCTGGCAGGTACAGTCGTGGTCATAAATAATCACCTATCCTCCAGTACCCTGTGCCTCAGGCTGGCTCCTTTCTGACCGGCAAGTCACAGTGGAGCAAGAGGGGCTGAGAGGGAGGGGCCAGAGAGAGAAGGGAAGGTGGGTGGGGGGACGAGTGATGGTGTTGGGGTGGAGTGAGGGAGGGGAGGGAGGGAAGGTGGGGGAGGAAGAATGAATGAGAAGTGGTGGTCACAATGTCTTTTTTTTTTTTTTTTTCACTTAGGGCATGATATAAAGGATATAATATTCGGTAGATAATGCTGCATTACATCTTGTATACCGGCGTCAGATAACTTGCTTTAGAATGGTCGTAATATAGAGGGCTGACTCATGAGAGAAATATACTGACGTGTCGGATCAAATATTAGTGCGGAGCCAGATATTTTTCTTTATCCATATATTTTGACTTCAAACGCAGAATGGAATGTGGATGACTTTGACTTCCGTAATGTTTAAGAAACTTCCTCTACCCTTACATGTAATTAATTTTGGAATTAATATCATATGCAACCTTTGATCAGTAAATACGATCATCCTCTCGGTATATACTCCCTCCTTTCAGTCATCATCATGTCAACTATTTTATGGCATCTCTTTATGAAAAGGCTGTTTAAGATAATTGTGCATAAAAGATAAATAAAATTGATGTCTGTTCAAATGGGTGGATATAATTACGATATCTCTCATACAATGTTAGAAAGAAAATAAAACATTATCCTACTCAAACTTCCAAAATACATCTATGTCAATGTAGACCGACATTTGTAAAGCCAAAGCAACAAGGAAAGCCTTAGTAAGTAGTCCAGTGGCCTCCTGCCTCTTAATAACCTCTTGCAGTTTTCGCTGCAACGAGGAAACAATGTTGTTGATGGTTTGCTGGTTTCGTCTGAACAGCTGCCGCTCGTCGGTAGTGTGCTGGAGGAGGCGGGCCTGTGTCTCTCGTTCTCTGGCTCCCATGTGTTGACAGTCTGAGCCCACACAGTCTTGATGGCTCTGCACTAATATTTGATCTGTCATGTCAGTATAATTCTCTCACAAGCCAGCAATTGATATCACCACCTATTTAAAGCCTGTTATCTGACGCCACTATAAAAGAAGTAATGTAGCATTATCTGCCTAATATTAACTCCTTTATATCATGCCCTGAATAAAAGAAAATAGACAAATAATGTGACCACTAACCACTTCGCATTTCATTCTCTCTCCCCTACCTACTCTCTCTCATTTCCCTCACTCGACCCTCACACCAACACTCGTCCCACACCCACCTTCCCTTCTTTCTCTGGCCCCTCCCTCTCAACCCCTCTTAATCCATTGTGACTTGCCGCACATAAAGGAGCCAGCCTGAGGCACAGGGTACTGGATGATAGGTGATTATTTATGACCACAGCTGTACCTCTCATTTGGAGGACTGATACCCTGAGCGAAACGTCGTAGGTTTTAGTTAGCATACTAACGGAACGAGCTCCTTAACCAGAACAGAGTGTATAAAGGGTTGGACCCGAGGATTAGCCCATACACCTTTCCTGTAAATAGTTTTTTTCTTAGCCTTTACGATAAGACAGTCAAAGATGTTCTTGCATTGTTTGTATTCCGATGGCCCTGTTTCTCCATCTAAATCCGCTGCTCGAACCACCCAAACGTTTCATTTTTCTGGGGCAGGTGACATGGAGTTGGAATATCAGCGTGAATTATTCATTCACAATATTACTTTGTTGCCACACGAACAGATTTATGGAAGGATAACAACCTTGTATTTTACTATCATTGTTTACATCCTCCTAGATCGTGAAAAATCGACGAATATAAAAAAATATATAGTTAAATACTCGTATATATAACAATATTATGTATAATTTTAATATACACAAATGGTTTAGGTAGAAGGTAGAGAAGGCCAGTGGTCGTAGTGTTAAGTAAACAAATTTCGTTTCGTCACCAAGTTTAGCTGCCCAAGGGAATTGTAATGTGTAAATACCTCATCTCCTCTGCTCTCTCTCTCTCTCTCTCTCTCTCTCTCTCTCTCTCTCTCTCTCTCTCTCTCTTGGTGCAAGCAAGAATATAATGAAAAAGATGTCATCAAGTGAATGGTTTAAGAAGAGGTGAAGATGGGTAATATAAAGGTTAGTGTGTGTGTGTGTGTGTGTGTGTGAAAGGGAGGGGTGTGTGGGAAGGAGGGGAGGCCCTAAATAGAGTTGCACACAATTCCAGTCTTTACATTATGTGACAGAAGATACGAAGGCGGCGTCAGAGTCTAATGCTGAAAGGTTTACATTGGTTATTATAGTCTTCGAATAGCCTATACCAGCCACTGCCACTTAAAACTTATTTGCTTCAAACCATTTACTTTATGGAAATACAGACGAATTAAGCTCTTGCATGGAATATTTAGATTTTTTTTTTTTAATAAACTTGTAATCTCTTCAGTAACTTTGTGCTGGAGAATCATGATCTTCATATAAGTGTAAATTATTTTCCAGTTACTATTTTTCTTATATAGCAATGATTCTATCTACATATACTGAATGTATTCGAATTATTTCATCCACAACTTATTTCTGTAAAGATCTTATGAGTTTATGCATTACTGAATGAAAGAAAAAAATAAAGAGAAGAAAAAACAAACCTCTTGAAAAACTCCGAAAAAGTAAGAAACACAAAGAGGGAAAAGCTGGATAGAATACACATAAATGCAATTTCCTTAGACTGTACAAATACCTTTACATTTTCCTGAGCGTTTTTTACTTACCTCACGCATCTGCTTATCTACTCAGCCACTATCCCTCCCACCAGCCGTCAAATATTTTCATGCCCACGCTCACTCGCATACCGAAACACCCTACTCCAGGGTCTCCCAACAAACGGCACACACTTACCTACAGGCTGTTCTCATCAGTTCTCACACTTCCTCCCAGCTATCCTACAGTTATGTCGGCCACCTACCCCCACACACCTACCCACCAATTCCATCTTTATCTCTCTCATCCATCACAACAATCTGCCCGCCAACTCGACCTCTTTTTTCTTTCGCATATCCTCGTACATCTTCCTACCATCCCTGTTTCCCACAAACAATCACGCTTCTCCCCGTCAACGCAGCTGGACGTAGAGTTTGGAAGGTGACGTAGAAAGTCAGTAGGAATGAGCGAGTAATGAGTCAGTCATCCGTACATTCTTGTGGTACGCAGAGTGCCATTATCAGGATTTGCATTTACTAAAGAAATTGTGTTTACTAACTGCTGCAGTGGTTTTACTTACGAATCGCATCTATGATCTCTCACCATCTGTAGAGAGAGAGAGAGAGAGAGAGAGAGAGAGACTCAACCTGGATATTAAAACCGACATTTTATGACATCATGAGTTTTGGCGCACCAAATGCTGTGTTTTGTACGTTAAAGTACGTGTTGAGTACGCACGTATACGACACATTTTACGAACTTACATTTCAGACACATTTTGAAGGTCAGTGAAGAGGTAAACTTCGGATTTTACCCATATTTGGTAGATGGGCTGAGAGTCAGCCAAGGAGTAACAATAGGTTCTTTTTTAGAAAAGTTCAAAGGTCAAGATCATAGGGCAACATCAGCTTAAAATCATTTTTGTTTTGACCAAACTTTATGGAAATGTTGAGGGCAAGGCAAGAATAAGTGATTACTTTTAGAACATTAAGTCAAAGGTCAAAGCCACAAGGCAAGGTCAAACTTCAATCCGTGTGTGTGCATATTAACGAAATTACTCCATTTTTATCCGTTTTCAACCAAACCTAATGGCCATATTGGTGCCATTGAGGTCGTATTTTTGTATATTATTATTTGAGTGATTAAAAGAAAAAAAAAAGAGACTTCAAATGACTTCTCATAGGGTATCCAGCATTGTACTAGTTAACCCATATTGTTCGTTGTTGATTAGGTTATCCGACCTGAACTGCAGTTTTTGTTTCATAGGCTTCTTCCATTCTGTTACACTCCTTCAGGCCACTTTCCTATTGCTAATCCCCTATACTCATTTCACCTTTCATCTCATACCTCCACATGGATTTCTTTTTTCTTTTTTTTCTTTTTTTACTTAACGTAGCTTATAACAGTGGTTGTTTCAGAACAATGTTGGGTGAGTATGAGACTGTGAAGGAAGCTAAGTAAAGAAAGACTGTACCTTGAATTTGGGTATGGACAAAGGAAGTGAGAAGTTTGGTATGACATTTTGTGCTTTTGTCATAATGGGTTTCTGTCCATGAAACTGCTTCGTGCTTGCTCTCAGGAATATTTTCTCGTTTTCAGTGTTGTGCTAAATATTAGTACAATGTAAATTCAAGATCTGGGCACTGTAACTTTAAATATGAAAGTTACTAAATGATAATATACACAATGCTGTCGTATCCTAACTTTATTGTTGCAAAATTGGTCGTATTTGCTCCCTCAGTTATGAAGACGGTGGCTTCTGACTACTGTTGTATTACATATTGTGTGACGTAGCTCAAACACTGCCCTATTTACAGCATTATTGTCAAGGAAACGATATTTAAGAACGATATATAACAGTTAAGGTAATCGAAATCTTTCAGCGTTTACCGTTCAGAATTCTTCCGCAATACAATAAAATGATTTGGCGTTAGTCAAACTAAAAAGAAAATACTTGGCCAATAAAGGAGCGTCCACCTAAATGAATAAGTGAACGAATCAGCATATCGCTATGATTACTTATGTTCGTGTGGTTAGTAGGCGTACTATGAATCAACAAACGAAGCTTAACCCTTCAGTATACAAGCTAATGGTAAAGTATCTTCCAGCAGTTCCCAGCCTCCTTCTCCCCCTTACCTTTAACTGTGTTTGTGTAAACGTCTTTTGTCCATGCTATTGACGGTTAAGGAAGCTCCCTGGCACCTCAACCTTAGCAATTTATTTTCGGATACAGCTAGTTATTACAAATTTGTATTTTATCTATGTTCAGTATGATGGTAAGTGAATAAATTTAAATGGCAGACAATGATAGTAAGGAGTAATAAAAAATAAATCACTTTGGAACAGGTGTTAGTGTGCTTCCTAAATAGACAAGAATACGAGTGTGTTGGTGTTTACATGTCAGCCTGTGTGTGCTTCCATTGTTTACAGAACAAAATGGTTACAGGTCAGAGGGTGCATGGCTTGAAGGGGTAATGTTTTTCACCGAGTACCTGTACACACATGGTCGGAACTTATCCCTTATTCAAAAGCAGTAGAAAGTGTCAGTGTTCATTGGAAACCCTGAAGAAACTCTTTTCTTTTATTCTTCGATAACGAATTGGTAACAAATATTCTTCCAGCTCTTGTTCATAGCTGGGTAAAAGCAAGTATCGAGCTGTTGACAGTGTACACTAAGACTGTGGGAACATTTAAGCAAGACGTAGAGTATAAGGGGACCATAATGGGAAAAAAATATATACTCAAGGAATCTGGTATGGTAACTGGCAGAAAGGAGACGGAAAGCCTTGAAGGCACTTTGCCTCCATGACTGAAGCTTCTAACCATTCATCTGTGTGACACTCCCACGCTTTACCATAAAAGTTGTTCTTCCTATTGGTTCGCGCCATACTTGTCTCGTGTTAAAACCTCGAATTCACGTTGACAAGACGAAGCTGTGTTTCTGCACTTTGAGCAAAGATAATGTCCATGCACAATTGTTCTCGGTTTTGCTGGTCAAGTCAGTTCCCATGGAGATTATTGTCTAACACCTTGACAGGAAGCAAAATTTCAGGATACTTTCAACTTTATTTCTTTTTTTCTTTCAAGCCATGTGGAAAATATATGAAATATATATATATATGGAATATATGGAGTAAATGGGAAGTTGCTGAATGCCGTAAAGAGTATGTATGAGAGTGCTAAGGCTGCAGTGCGTGTGGATAGTGAACTGAGTGCATTATTCTATCTGAATGTTGTCTGAACAAGGATGTGTCACGTCTCCATGGTTGTTCAGTCTGTATATGGATTGGGTTATAAAAGAGGTACAGCTGGAGAAATTTCCGCGCGGGACACTGTGTAGATGGCAGCAGCAACGACAGACAGAAATGATCTGGTAACAGTGCCGGGGATGAAGCAGGGGATAGGAGTTGCGGGGAAGGTGAGTGATGGGGGAGAGGGGTGGTGGTGGGGAGTGATGGGGGAGAGGAGGGGTGGTGGTGGGGAGTGATGGGGGAGAGGGGTGGTGGTGGGGAGTGATGGGGGAGAGGAGGGGTGGTGGTGGGGAGTGATGGGGGAGAGGAGGGGTCGTGGTGGGGGTAGGTGAGTGTTAGGGAGAGGTTAAGTAGCCATTAACTGTGCCAACACTCTGCGTAGATAATCATACCAGTACGATTTTGCTATTAATATTAAAAGGTAGTGACAACAAGCTGGTAATGATGGTTCAGTAGTTGATAGAATTAGTTCAATACCTAAGCTAACAGATATGGCCAATACGGAACCTTATCCTTCGCCTCCGTTATTCCGTCCCCTCATTGGAAAGCTTTCTATTGTTGACCGAGATTTTACAAGTGTTTAGAACTGATTTCAGCTGCTTCTCATGCAAATTGCTTAACAAAGATACTACAGCTTTCACTGCGACTTGAATACCTAATCTAACATCCTGTAGTAGTCCATTTTATATTTGTACAAGTCAACTACTGTTAAAGTAAGACCGAACGCTGGCAGAATAAGGAAAATACATCCTTTAGACTGAAGGCGTAATTTTTTGTCCTTTCATATTCGTATGGGCACTTACCCTGTTTACGGATGGATGAGCCTGGTCTTCATACCAGACTATAAATTTAAGCATACTCCAGTCAACACTTTCTTAGGGCCAATCCCTCATATATTAATAGACCTATATAACTTTATGCTTATGTGCATACGTGCGTGATTATACGAGTATTAAACGTGCATAATCTCTCTCTCTCTCTCTCTCTCTCTCTCTGACACACGCAGTAGATTACTTTACACTGGTAACCTTTCGGTTGGCAGGAATAAGATACAATCAGTCAAATTTTCAGTTGTTATCTAAAGCGAATACGGACATAATGTCGTCATTAAAGATGGTGATATATTGACAAATACACACGACACTGACACAAACCTACCAGCACTATGTAAGACTTGCATTGCAACAAATTATGCATGCACCTAACGTTTTACGAAATTTTCGTAATATAATATCTACAAATGCGCTAGCATTAGCGCTCGCATCGTCCACACAATTGTTCTAACCACACACACACACACACACACACACACACACACGCACGCACGCGCACGCACACACACACACACACACACACACACACACACACACACACACACACACCGGCGTAGTGGTAATGCTTTCGCCTGCCATCTAGTAAGACGGGGGTTCGCGCCGGATCGGGTGCAGAAATTTTCACTAATGAAGTGGGAGGTTACTGTTCCTCTCGAGGAAGGGAATGGTTGTGCGCGTGTGTGAAGGTCACAGTCTTGCCCTAGATCGGACTATATGAGCTCTCAGCTCTCTTCTTGGAGGATAATGAACTGACGATCACGCCAATCACGTTATCCTGACCGACCCGGCGAATTACACACACATGCCCAAACGCATTTAATTTTGGCAGGCAGTTCTCCTCTCCGCCCACTCCTTCCACACACACTAAGAGATAATACCACATACTTACTGTCTCATACATAACTCACAACTGAGGAGAATATAGCTGAATAATAGTTCGTCCTGGGAATTAGGTCGAAGGAAAGTCTTATTTGTCCCATTACATTTAAACAAGAAATGTTTCTCAACCCAACTATTCTGTTCAACTGAGTTTCTGATAAACTTCATGCATCAGTCTAGTACTACGCGTTCTAACATTTGTCTGGATAAACAAATATTACTAACTGAACCAAAAGCAAAAAACTTCACTTATAAAATGTGTCAATACCAATGACTATGTTGGGTTGGCACTCGGTTGGCAATGTTCTTGTAAACCAGTGCTTTCCAAACTGGTGAACGCGCCCCCCTTTCGTGTGTGTAAGGTAGATGGAGGAATGACCTGAAGCCATCGTCCAAAAGTGTCCATTATATTGTTGTATGGCGCAGAAGCCTAGGCGTTGAGCAAGAATGAAGAGAAACAGCTGGAGAGGACAAAGATGAGGATGCTCTGATGGCTGATGGGATGCCACTGAGAGAGAGCAGGACTGATGACATCAGAGCAGAGGCATGAGTTGTGTCAGTGGTGGAGAAGGCAAGAGAGTCACGTTTGAGGTAGTATGGGCATGTGACCAGGATGGAGGAAGTTGATCCTGTGAAGGAGGCACGGAGGAGTCAGGTGGAAGGGAGAAGAACATGGGGAAGACAAAGGATTAGGTGGAGGGATGGAATTGAGAAAGAAATTAGGCAGTTAAGCCTGGAGGAAGAGGACAGCGGACAGTTGTTCTTGACGACAACATATAAGAGTGGCCGACCCCACCAGGGACTAAGGCAACGATTATATATATATATATATATATATATATATATATATATATATATATATATATATATATATATATATATATATATATATATTTGCAGAGACTTCACTTCACCGTGAAGATATGTATGCAAACTAACCACAGGAGAAATGAAAGGAGCGACAGTGAGGACTTTCGTATATTACACCTTCAGACAGAGTGAGACAGAAACGTAAAGGGTAGAGGTCTTTCATGCACACCCGCAGCAGGTGGTGGCACACAGAACAATGGATGACCTGAATTTTTACCTGCGGCCCAACTTATGGTTACCTGCAGCAGGGAGTGGAACACAACAAAGGATGACCTGAATCTAAAAATGCACGTGACAAAGGAGGAGGAAGTAGGAGGGGAGGAAATGGGAGTGGGAGGGAGGGGGAACGGGGAGGGGAGGAGGGGAAGGGGGAGGAGAGGAGGGGAAGGGGGAAGGGGAGAGGGGGGAGGGAGGAGGGGATAAATACTGCTGCTTAACTTAAGACCTAGAGGATTAATGCTTGTTGTGTCCCACACAGATGTGACTACACCACCAGGAGATGTCAGGGAACAATCACTTGTTAGTCTGGGGGGTACTGCTTTAAAATTAATTCATTTAACAATTTATCACACTTAAAATGACTATAGCTCATGTTTACATTCTTTTCATATGTGCCAGAAATTAGACAAGATTCTATTACATTTCTTTCATCTAAGCTTTTTGATCTTGCTAGAATCTTGGAGCCTGTCCAGTCAATATGGTGATCACTGGATGCTTTGTGCTGAAATAAACCACTACTCTGTTGGGCTGTCCTTAAACCGTATTTATGTTGTGAGATTCTAGTTTCCAAATCTTTTCCAGATTTCTCCTATGTAAAATTTGTTACAGCTTTTACGTGGGATTTTGTAAACAACGCCTGAATTACTGAAAGGGCTGTTCTTGATGAGGGTGTTTTTGATGGTGTTCTCATATTTTAATACTACTTGTGCATTAAGTTTCCTCAGTCTGTGAACAACATCAAGAAAATTTTCATGGAAGGGGTTCTCTGGACGTTCTGGCGATCTGGATATTAGTTTTCCCTTCAGGGAATCGTTTCTTGGCTGTATTGTGGCACTGAGTTAGTTTGCTTTGTGGAAAGTTTAGCTTCTTTCCATAACTCTGAATCATTTTTAGTTCATAATCTATAAATTCTGGGTCTGAAATTCTATATGGTCTTAGGTACATGGATATGAACACAGATCTTTTTACATTAATATGATGGTTTGAATAGTAATGAACATATGCCATAATATTTGTAGGTTTTCTGTATACCTTAGTCTTCAAAACATTTTGGTCCCTGATAACTTTTACATCCAAAAATGGCAATTCATTATCCATTTCCATCTCATGAGTAAACTTAATCGATGGAACTAACGAATTTAATTGCAGGAGAAATTCATCAATGGGAAGACTGTCAGGCCAGAAGGACAGGATATCATCAACGTATCGGATCCAAACTATGTTTGGTTCCTTTATGGAGGTCAGTAAATGTTTCTCAAAGTATTCCATGTAAATATTTGCCAGAACTGGGGAGAGGGGATTACCCATGGCCATACCAAATTTTTGTGTGTAAAATTTACCTTCAAAGGTAAATGAAGAGTTCACAATGCACAATTTAATTAACTTGATAATGTTTTCAGAAGGAATACCATCAGTGTTACTACCCAAAATGCTTGGCAGGAAAGTTAAAACATCATCAACAGGGACATTTGTGAATAATGATTTAACATCAAAGCTGACTAATTTGTAGGGGTACATGACTTTTAGAGATTTTAACTTTCTTACCAAATCCTCATTGTTTTTTACAAATGAATCAGAGATAGTGCCTACAACAGGGGACAACAGTGTTACAAGCCACTTGGAGAGCTTGTATGTCGTAGAGCCTACAGAGCTTACAATTGGCCTGATGGGGTTGTTTGGTTTGTAAGTTTTAATCAAGACATACATATATGGTGCGGATGGATTTTGCACAGAGAACTGTTTGATCAAGTCATCCCTTCCTCTTAGCAAAGTCTTGATTTCTTTATGGAATTTTCTACTTTGTATTTCAGTTGGATCACTTTTTAGTTCACTGTAGGCTGTAGTAGTCATGAACAAATGTGACTTCAAGGAAAAAGTGAGTGAACTGTTGCGTGACACCAACACCTACAGTGAACTAAAAAGTGATCCAAGA
Source organism: Coenobita brevimanus (assembly GCF_032717465.1). Classification (NCBI taxonomy): domain Eukaryota; kingdom Metazoa; phylum Arthropoda; class Malacostraca; order Decapoda; family Coenobitidae; genus Coenobita; species Coenobita brevimanus. The sequence goes on from NC_137006.1 coordinate 33,180,905, forward strand.
GAAAAACAAAGTAGAAAATTCCATTAAAAAATCAAGACTTTGCTAAGAGAAAGGGATGACTTGATCAAACAGTTCTCTGTGCAAAATCCATCTGCACCATATATGTATGGCTTGATTAAAATTCACAAACCAAACAACCCCATCAGGCCAATTGTAAGCTCTGTAGGCTCTACGACATACAAGCTTTCCAAGTGACTTGTAACACTGTTGTCCCCTGTTGTAGGCATTACCTCTGATTCATTTGTACAAAACAATGAGGATTTGGTAAGAAAGTTAAAATCTCTAAATGTTATGTACCCCTACAAATTAGTCAGCTATGATGTTAAATCATTATTCACAAATGTCCCTGTTGATGATGTTTTAACTTTCCTGCCAAGCATTCTGGGTAGTAACACTGATGGTATTCCCTCTGAAAACATTATCAAGCTAATTAAATTGTGCATTGTGAATTCTTCTTTTACCTTTGAAGGTAAATTTTACACACAAAAATTTGGTATGGCCATGGGTAATCCCCTCTCCCCAGTTCTGGCAAATATTTACATGGAATACTTTGAGAAACATTTACTGACCTCCATAAAGGAACCAAACATAGCTTGGCTCCGATACGTTGATGATATCCTGTCCTTCTGGCCTGACAGTCTTCCCATTGATGAATTTCTTCTGCAATTAAATTCGTTAGTTCCATCGATTAAGTTTACTCATGAGATGGAAATGGATAATGAATTGCCATTTTTGGATGTAAAAGTTATCAGGGACCAAAATGTTTTGAAGACTAAGGTATACAGAAAACCTACAAATATTATGTCATATGTTCATTACTATTCAAACCATCATATTAATGTAAAAAGATCTGTGTTCATATCCATGTACCTAAGAGCATATAGAATTTCAGACCCAGAATTTATAGATGATGAACTTAAAATGATTCAGAGTTATGAAAAGAAGCTAAACTATCCACAAAGCATACTAACTCAGTGCCACAATACAGCCAAGAAACGATTCCCTGAAGGGAAAACTAATAAGCCAGATCGCCAGATCATTCAAAGAACCCTTGTTCTCTCCTTCCATGAAAATTTTCTTGATGTTGTTCACAGACTGAGGAAACTTAATGCACAAGTAGTATTCAAATATGAGAACACCATCAAAAACACCCTTATCAAGAACAGCCCTTTCAGTAATTCAGGCGTTGTTTACAAAATCCCACGTAAAAGCTGTAACAAATTTTACATAGGAGAAATCTAGAAAAGATTTGGAAACTAGAATCTCACAACATAAATACGGTGTAAGGACAGCCCAACAGAGTAGTGGTTTATTTCAGCACAAAGCATCCAGTGATCACCATATTGACTGGACAGGCTCCAAGATTCTAGCAAGATCAAAAAGCTTAGATGAAAGAAATGTAATAGAATCATGTATAATTTCTGGCACATATGAAAAGAATGTAAACATGAGCTATAGTCATTTTAAGTGTGATAAATTGTTAAATGAATTAATTTTAAAGCAGTACCCCCCAAACTAACAAGTGATTGTTCCCTGTCATCTCCTGGTGGTGTAGTCACATCTGTGTGGGACACACCAAGCATTAATCCTCCAGGTCTTAAGTTAAGCAGCAGTATTTATCCCCTCCTCCCTCCCCCCTCTCCCCTTCCCCCTTCCTCTCCTCCCCTCCCCCTTCACCTCCTCCCCTCCCAATTCCCCCTCCCTCCCACTCCCCTTTCCTCCCCTCCTACTCCCCTTTCCTCCCCTCCTACTCCCCTTTCCTCCCCTCCTACTCCCTCCTCCTTTGTCACGTGCATTTTAAGATTCATGTCATCCTTTGTTGTGTTCCACTCCCTGCTGCAGGTAACCATAAGTTAAGCCGCAGGTAAAAATTCAGGTCATCCATTGTTCTGTGTGCCACTACTTGCTACGGTTGTGCATAAAAGACCTCTACCCTTTACGTTTCTGTGTCACTCTGTCTGAAGATGTAATATACGAAAGTACTCACTGTCGCTCCTTTCATTTCTCCTGTGGTTAGTTTGCATGTGTGTATATATATATATATATATATATATATATATATATATATATATATATATATATATATATATATATATATATATATATATATATATATATTGCCAGATGCCTTAATCCCATACGGGGTGGCCACAAACAAATCGCCTCCACGTCGTCCTGTCCCCCGCCATTTCACTGCCGTGTTTCCAACTCACACCCCTCTCTCTCATAAACCTCTCCAATCCATCCCTTCATCTCATCCTTGGCCTCCCATTCCCTCTCTCCCCCTCCAGCTCACTCACGTAGATTCTCCACGTCAGTCTCTCAACTCTCCATCCTCTCCACATGGCCAAACCACCTCAGTGTGTTTCTCCTAATGCTTCATATCACATCCACATCCAAATCACAATGCTCCTTCACATCCTCATTTGTTAGTCTGTCTCTCCATGTGACCGCACACGCTCCTTTTATATAACTCATTACCACTGCTCTCACTCTTGACTTGTGTCCCTCCAACAAGGTCCAAGCTTCACTTCCATACGTTAGAGCTGGTGTCACAATACTGTCATGTAGTAACTTATTCACTTCCGTGCTCACTTTCCTGTTTCTTATCGCTGCTTTCAAGGAACCAGCAACCTTTCTTCCTTGTTGTACCCTTTCAAGCACTTCACCCTCCAAACTTCCATCCTTACTGATCACACTACCCAAGTACTTAAACGTATTCACATTTTCCATTTTCTCCACATCCAACCTACATTCACTGACTTCACTTCTCTCGAAGACCATAATTTTACTCTTCCCTACATTCACCTTTAGATTCCGTTTCTTACACACTCTCCCAAACTCATCCACCAAGCTTTGCAGGTCCCCTTCGTCTTCACTTAACAGCACAGTATCAACTGCAAGCAACAGTACAGGGATTTTCCAAACACTGCCCTCTCTCATTAGGGCCACTCCAGCATCCACTATCCTACCTTGTATATCTTTTATATCCCCATCCATATACAGATTTAACAGCCATGGAGACATGACACCGTTTTTTCAACCGAACCTTCAAATAGAAAAATTTACTCGGTTCACTATCCACACGCACTGCAGCCTTAGCCCCCTCATACATACTCTTCACAGCATTCAACAACTTCCCACCTATCCATATATTCTTAATACTTTCCACAATGCTTGTCTATCCACCCTGCCATATGCTTTCTTCAAATACATGAAGGCCGCATAGAACTTCTTTCCCTTGTCTAGAATCTTTTCCACTAAAGAAGAACAAAAAGTAGAAATATGCACTTACGCTCATAAATGGCTAGAATATGCATTTGCATATGTACATATGCAAATGCATGATTATCTTAAGCCTACTTATGAGTCTCTGTGAGATAAACTGAGAGAGTTAGACAGCGAGAAATCCAGTATTATATACTATACAACACACACAGACGCAGATGCTATTGATTGACCTGACAAGGTCTAGGTATGGTTTATGCTTAAATTAGTTTGTGACAAGCAGCCAGCATGTGCTTATGATTTAGGAAATATATCAAATTCACACTGACAGCTAACAAAGATGGATTTGTCGTAAAATGTGACATACTTTAATGCCTTTTGGGGTAACAAATACTAATGTTTGAAACATCAAAGAAATGGAATATTATATATACTTTATTTTCCATACACTATGTATCTACGTTAGAATTGAGAATGTATGAGCAATTTTCTGAGACGTATCTGAGGTAAACGTGTGATATCAGTCTACAGTATGTGTTACAATGGGGATGTTACAGATACCGAAGGGGGTGAGTCATTATATAAGGTTACATGTTGGTGATGTTTCTTGTGTTTATATCAGCCTTGCATGATCACTGAAAAGACCATTTTTCATCACGTCATGAACCATCACATTACAGCTTATTGCTACTTCGTGTCTTCCCCTGTCATAAAAACACATTCATTTAAAATCAAAGCAAATTATGTTACGACATTAAATGGCTACTAAGCCTCTCCCTAACACCTCGCTACCCCCACCCCCATCCCTCCCAAAACACAGCTACTCTCACTATCCCCCCCCCATCCCTCACGTCCCACCCCTCCCACCACACGGCTACCCCCACTACCCCCCAATCCCTCACCTACCCCGCAAGTCCCACCCCTCCTTTACCCCCAACACTGTTACCAGATCAAATTATTTGCCGCTCCTGCTGCCTTCTACGTGGTGTCCCGCGCGGAAATTTCTCCAACTGTACAAGGTAGGGCAGTGGATGTTGGAGCGGCCCTGATGAGTGACTGCAACGTTTGGAAAATTCTTGTCCTGTTGTTTGAAGGTGATACTGCAATGTTAAGTGAAGATGAAGGGGGAACTGCAAGGCTTAGTAAATAAGTATGGGAGAGTGTGTATGAAACGGAATCTAAAGGTGAACGTAGGGATGAGTAAAGTTTGGGTCTTCGAAAGAAATTAAGTCACTGAATGTATAATGAGGTTGGCTGAGAAGAAAATGGAAAATGTGAGTGCATATAAGTACTTGGGTAGTGTGATGAATAAGGATTGAAGTTTGGATGATTAAGTGCTTGAAACTGTACAGCAAGGATGAAAGGTTGCTGGTTCTTTGAAAACGGTGATAAGAAATAGCAAAGTGAGCATGGAAGTTAAAAAAAAAAAAATCGCTGCATGATAGTATTATAATACCAACTCATATGGAAGTGAAGCTTGGACCTTGTTGGAAGGACACAAGTCAAGAGTGAGAGCAGTGGAAATGAGGTATCTGAGAGAAGCGTGTGGAGTTACAAGGAGAGACAGACTGACAAATGAGGAAGCGAAGATGAGTTATGATGTAGATGTGATACAAAGCGTTATAAGAAATACATTGATGTGGTTTGGCCATGTGAAGACGATGGAGAGCGAGACACTAACGAGGAAAGTGTATGTGAGTGATGTGGAGGGGGGGAGAAGGAGGGGGAGGCTGACGATGAGATGGAAGGATGGAGTGGAGAGGTACTGTACAGGGTGACCCAGAATAATCTACATTTCAAAGGTAAATGAAAAAAAAAAAATGGTGAAAGATAAAATATTATTTGCACACATGAAACTTCATTCAGTACAGTTTTTATTCGTCATGTTTTAAAGATAAGATCCTTCAAACGGTGACCGTCATTGTCTGTTTATATAAAAATAACATTTGCTGTATGTTTGCAAGAGGATATTGCTAGTTGGTAATTTATAACACTTCCCGACATCAGGGCTACCAACGTGTGGTAGGTTGCACACTTATATTCCAGTGACCTTTGTTCTGTGGTCCCAAATGTTCACGCACTCTGTGCACCGATACTTTGGTGACCCAGTGTAGCCTACCTTCCTTTTAAAAAATTCCTATCGGGATTATTACTCATGCATAAAGTATTATTCCAGTATTATATTCGTCTTAGATATTTTACTGATGCTCTAAATGAGATTTACGCCGAAAAGTTTTCCATAGAGTTTATTAAAAGCATGAAACCTTATTGTGCATTTTTGCATTCAGCATATTTTTACCAAGTGTTATGAATCGTAGTTGTTCGATAAATTCATCAAACAGTTTTCAAACATCGAAATCTTTCATCGGGCAAATCCTGACATGATTCTCTCCAATATACACTTAACAATAGTAAGAATTGTATAGCCGAAATCTTACGTGGCCGAGATCAGCGACCCGCGTTTTAAAAGGCATGGTATTCCTCATGCTTTGAGAAAACGTCTCTGTTCCGCTACAGCCTATTTTTCCACATATGTTTTAGCAGCGCAGTCGACCATGGCACTATATTTTCCGGATTTATTGGCTGATTTCAAAAGGCGCAGGCGACAGGAATGGTGTATACACAACATCAGCGCCGCCTTGGGCCCCTGGCGGCGGGCACACAAACTACACGCCTCCATATGAGCTCAGTGAGTTCATACGATCTTCGATTGTTTAAGTACCATATTTCCTTCATTTGTTATGTAGGATACAATATCGTTATATTCATTTACCATTTTTTCTTACATTTGTATACTCACCACCTAAAAACATGACAGCGACCAATAATCAGGCAACATAATACTCGCATGTAGACTGTCCCTAAGCTGAGATGGACACAACCTTCCGTTTCTATTATATTTTGAAAACAAAGCCATTTTTTTCTACAGTATTATATGTTGATTAATCAATAAATATCCTATTTTCAGTTGAGTAACAGAAAAATTGTATAACAGAGGGTAATTCAAGTTGACGCACTTTTGCACTTTGAGTAATCTGGCGAGTGATGGCATCTTTTTCCAGTTTGTGGGGGCTCCTATTGAAATCGATCAGAAAAACATCTATCTCTCTAAATATTGCCAGACGCCTCAATCCCCTAAGGGGTGTCCCAAAACAAACCGCCTCCATGTCGCCCTATCCACTGCCATTTCACTGCCCTTCCCTCAGCTCACACACCCCTCCCTCATATACAGGGTGACACAGAAAAACCTCCTACATTTCAAAGGTAAATGAAAAAAAAAATGATTAAAGATAATCAAAATATTGTTTGCACACATCAAACTTCATTCAATACAGTTTTTATTCATCATGTTTTAAAGATGAGATCCTTCAAATGGTGGCTGTCATTGTCTGTGCACACTTGGAGGCAATTTCTGAAGGCTGCCATGGCTCGACAGGTTACGTCGGGTGGAACAGCGGCTATCTCTTGCTGAATAGCAACCTTAAGGGCTTCAAGAGTTTGGGGTCGATGAGTATACACTCGTGATTTAAGGTTAGTCCCACAGAAAAAAATCACAAGGGGCGAGGTCAGGGGAATGGGCCGGCCACCCAACATCGCCACGCAACGAGATCACCCGATCTGGAAACATTTCCCTCAGCGCTTGAAACGATCTTCAAGCTGTGTGTGCCGTAGCTCCATCTTGCTGAAACCACATATCGAGTTCTTCAAGCTCAAGGTGTTCGAGTTGTGATCATTGCAAGTGTTGAGGGAAATGTTTCCGGATTAGGTGATCTCGATGAGACGTTTTCTCAAAGCATGAGGAATACCATGCCTTTTAAAACTCGGGTCGCTGATCTCGGCCACGTAAGATTTCGGCTATACTTTTCTTACTATTATTAAGTGTATATTGGAGAGAATCATGTCAGGATTTGCCCAATGAAAGATTACGATGTTTGAAAACTGTTTGATGAATTTTCGAACAAATAAGATTCATAACACTTGGTAAAAATATGCTGAATGCAAAAACACACAATAAACTTTCATGCTTTTAATAAACTCTATGGAAAACTTTTCGGCGTAAATCTCATTTAGAGCATCAGTAAAATATCTAAGACGAATATAATACTGGTATAATACTTTATGCATGAGTAATAATCCCGATAGGAATTTTTTTTAAAGGAAGGTAGGCTACACTGGGTCACCAAAGTATCGGTGCACAGAGTGCGTGAACATTTGGGACCACAGAACAAAGATCACTGAAATATAAGTGTGCAACCTACCACACGTTGGTAGCCCTGATGTCGGGAAGTGTTATAAATTGCTAACTAGCAATATCCTCTTGCAAACATTTAGCAATTGTCTCCCTCTGTCTGTATTTTCTGCTTCCCATGATCTCCAGTCTTTCAAACGCAGTGTGTCAAGGCATCTCGAAATGAATGGATCTTGAATTTGGCTCTCTCTTGTATTTTGTTTTTCTCTTGGAAGGAACAGTTTTGCGGGCTCATTGCCTTTGGTTCCTTCTTCCCCACAAAAAAAAAAAAAAACATTGTTTATACACAATGAGATGCTGGTGATGAACGAATGTTTTTGGTAGGCATCGGACCCCCTGTGCACTGGTACTTTTGTGACCCATAGTACGCCAGCTCTGAGCAGGTAGTGACCCCACGCTATTGAGTGATCCGGCGAACACCGGCAACTTTCAGGTGTTTGTGGGGGCTCTATTTCCATGACAAATAAATCCGAAGCTTCGGACACATCACATGTGACCCTGGTAGAGAGGAATTAGTCGCTGATTGTTCAATTTTATTTCACTTATGCCTCTATGAGGTGTTAGTCTATGGTGCAAATATATATGAAAATATTTGCATCTAGGGCGCGTTTGTATGATTTTAATGCATCACCCGCGTCTTTGCTAAATGGCCACTGGAAATGTCAGACGCCACTGACTCAATAGATTCAGTTAAAAGGATTCACTAAATCCAAAGTCATATTACCCCAGGATTTAAAATAGTGTTCCGTTTCCATCACATTTCCTGTGCTTTCGTCTCATGCTTCCTCTCTAGTCATTCTAAAGCTCCAGTTGAAGCTCACTCTTTTTCTTCCCTCGCCAGCGATTTTCCAAATAGGTAGGCTTACCAAGAAGATGCTAATAATTCCAGCCTTCCTTTGATCACTAGCTTTTCAGTGTCCATCATAATATTCACTATATAATCGCGGTATAAGGAAATGGAATATCTTTCTTGGTGCAGATGTGCTTGTTATAACTGAGTCAAAGAAATCCTAACCTTGTTGCTAGAAACATAAAGGTCATCATCTCTCAATCTCGGGACTAGCATTTGTACAATCCCCGCACCTGTAGCAACTCATAACTCTGTTCTCCATCATATTTTACTATCCATGCCCGATACACTTTTCCTTATCGTGTTGTTGTTTCCTTAAAATGAAACAAAAAAAAAAACAGTTTCTCAGATATTAAAAATGTTGAACTTATTCTGTGAATTCTTTAATCCCAATCAGTTCCTGATACTGTACAGAGGTTTTCTTTGCCTCTGTGTGGATACAAATCTCATGTGATGGTGATCAACAAACACAGTGTTTGTAAACATGATAGATTCATTTCTCTCTCTCTCTCTCTCTCTCTCTCTCTCTCTCTCTCTCTCTCTCTCTCTCTCTCTCTCTCTCTCTCTCTCTCATCGGCTGTTCTCCTCTCACTATCTCCACCCCTCTCTCCACACAGCATTGTTACATTTCTATGTTACTGCTGTTACGGAACTCACAGCTCTTCTAAACTTTCTACCCTCATTCCCCTTCCCATAAAGCAAGAATTCAGTATCTATCTACGTATAGACTCTCATCGATTTTGTTTATCTGTCTAATGCAGGAGTTAACTATCTTGTCTTTCACGTACACATTTGGGCAGCTGTATTTCTGACTTAGTCTTTCCCATTATCTATGAAATCCAGCCTCTTGTAAGCATGGTATCCTGTGATCCCAATATGTATGGATCTAAATATGGCTTTCTCTTTTTTCAGTTGGTTTTGGAAGGATAAATTTTTCTGGTTGTCATCCTTAAGTTCTTTCTCTCTGAACTGGGAGGAAAAGGGAATCTCTTAATTTGTTGTATTTGCTGTCAGTGAGTGTATCTTCGACTGAAAAAAAAAAACAAAAAATGAAGGACTTCTTTTAATAACCTGTCCAGTCTTCAATAAGGATTCTGTCAAGGATTCTAAACTAGTTATACTACACCTATCTTCTTTTGTTCAGTCGTGGCCATAAATAATCTCCTATCCTCCTGTACCCCGTGCCTCAGGCTGGCTCCTTTATGCGCTGCAAGGCACACGGGAGTAAGAGGGGCTGAGAGGGGGGAGCCAGAGAGAGAAGGGAAGGTGGGTAGGGGGACGAGCGATGGTGCTGGGGTGGAGTGAGGGAGGGGTGGGAAGGTAGGTGGGGGAGGGAGAATGATATGCGAAGTTATGGCCACATAATTTGTCTATTTTCTTTCATTCAGGGCATCATATAAAGGAGTTACTATTCGATAGATAAAGCTGCATTACACCTTGTATAGCGGCATCAGATAAACAGCTTTAGCCCCTAGGCTGCTGAGAGCTCTGAGCTAAGGCATGCCCTGGTGCTGCTATTTTCCGTTAACATTCGTTAAGAGGCTTCTGAGAGGTTTGTAGCCATCTGTCAACCGGTACTTCTCAGATGCTTGCAACAAACAAGGGGTTAGATACAGTAGGTGGTGATATCAAGGACTGGCTCGTGCGAGAAGTATACTGACGTGACAGTTCAGATATTAGTGCAGATCCATCGAGATTGTGTGAACCCAGATTGTCAATGCGTGGAAGCCAGGGAACGAGAGGAAACGGGCCCGCCTCCTCCAGCATTCCAAGAACGAGTGGGAGCTGTTCAGACGAAACCAGCAAACCATCAACAACATTGTTACCCCGGTGCCACGAAGCCTGCATGAGGTTTTTAAGCCAAGAGGCCACTGGACTACTTACTAAGGCATTCCTGGTTGCTTTGGCTTGAACAGTGCAGGTAAACATTGATAGATATATTTTGGGAGTCTGGTTAGGATTTTGTTTCATTTTCCCTCTAACAGATTATGAGAGATACCGTTGTCATATCCATCCATGAGCACAGACATCAAATTTACTTACCTTTTCTGCACAGTTATTTTAAGTTGCCTTTTCATATAGAGATGCCATTAAATAATCACTGAATTGACATGATGGTGACTGTATAGACAGAATGTAGACCGCAAGGGTGATCGTATTTACTGTGGACACAGCCATGTCAAAGGTTGCATATAATATTTAGTTCCAAAGATCAATTACATATAAGGGCAGAGGATGTTTGTTACACAAACATTATGGAAGTCAAAGCCATCCAGATTCCATTCTGCGTCTGAAGTCAGAATACACGGAGAAACACAAATATCTGGCTCCACACTAATGTTTGATCTGTCACGTCAGTATATTTCTCTCACGAGCCAGTTTTTGATATCACCACCTATCTAAAGCTTGTTATCTGACGCCGCTATACAAGATTTAATGCAGCTTTATCTACCAAATAGTAACTCCTTTATATGATGCCCCGAAAGAAAATAGACAAATAATGTGGCCACAACTTCCCATTTCATTCTCCCCCCCCCCCCAGCTATCCGCCCTCCCCTCCCTCACTCCACCCAAGCACCATCGCTCATCCCCCCACTCACTTTCCCTTCTCTCTCTGGCCCCTCCCTCTCAGCCTCATTTACTCCAGTGTGACTTGCCGCGCATAAAGGAGCCAGTCTGAGACACGGAGTACAGGAGGATAGGTAATTATTTATGGTCACGACTGTACATGGTCATGCACATACACCAACCAAGAAATTGCAAAACTATTCACACCGTTGTTGCCCACATTTCACTAACAAAGCTGTCACAGGAACATTATCAAAACACACCCTATGAGGACAGGATTCTTTACAAAACTGGAATGACAGTTATTGGATTAACAACATTTGCCTCTAAAAGTAGTTAAAAATTATTTCTTAGAGTTCAGAGTCTTATTACATACCTACATACATACTGCACAGACAGACTGACTGGCAGTTACATGCATCAGTACGAGGTGCGATCGAAAAATTCCCGAAATTGGACTAATGAAAAAATATATATATATATCAAATCCTAATTACCACCATCCCCTTCCAAGTAGTCCCCTTGGACGTGCAGACATCGATCCTAGAGCTTCTCCCACGATCTGAACGCGTTCTGGAAGTCCTTGAGCATCAGCTTGTTCAGGACCTTCCGTGATTTTCTCTTGGTCTCATGGTGTCAAACATTAGTTCATTCAGCTGGACATACATATTCTGAAAGAGGAAAAAATATTAGTTAGCCAAATCTGGTGAACATGGAGGGTGGAGGACAACTTGCATGATTCTAGATGTCAATAACTATTGAACAACAAGGGCGGTGTGTGTGTAGGTGCATTGTCATGATAAAGCACCCATTTGTTTGTCCACTGCTTGTCTGGATGTTTTTGTCCCATGTGGCCGGACAAAATGAGTTGGCAAGGTCCATCCATTAAGCTAACAGTGTCACAAACATCGTGGATTGTCCTCCTGTGATCTTTGAATACGGTTGCACGAACTTTGGTTGCATTGTCAGGAGATGAACTGGTGGAAGGGAGACCAGAGCGTGCATCGTCACCTGTTAACTCTCATCCGTTTTTAAAGTGCTTAATTCATTTGTAGGTTTATGTAACTTCCAAAGCATTGTCACTAAAGGCTTGTTTTTACATTTTTACATTTAATGAGTTTCTGCCGCATTCTACCAGAGTTTCACACAAAACTTGATGCACACACATTGCTCTTTCACATGCTTCATTTTTTAGATCACATAATTTCCAAATTAACTAAAACACAATGATAAAAAAAACACACACATGCAGCAAATGCATCCACCCTGCACAATGCCATTTGACACACAAACAAAGAGTGTGTGCACTGACACCTAGCATCCACACACCATATGACAACCGGTTTCTGGGCTGTTTTTAATTTTCGGGAACTTTGGGGTATCACCTCGTTCATAAATATTTACATAACTTAGCACCAGTTGTCAGAAATGCCTATGGTTCTTTGAAATCTGTTGGAAAAATTTGTCCCCAGCATTGTGTCCATGAACCATTTATCATTCTATTTGTCATTAGCAATTCTTTTACTTGTGCACACTGGAAACAAACATATCAAAAACCGTTCAGCCCCACTCCACAGCAGAGGACTCAAGGCTGTCACATCATGACTAATAGCTGGTCTGGGTTCTATCACGACTAGTTGACAGTTCATCGATCCACAAAATGTTATGAACCTACTTAAAGCAAAAAATATGATGTTCACTGGAAAGCATGCCCCATGCTCCAGATGGAGGTCTTCTTCTGTCCAAGACTTCGTTTTCTTAGCTCTAAAAACCGGCCCTTCCCAGCATTGACTGTAAACTGAGGGAGCCACCCTCTCCCTTCGTGCCGATTATTATGGACCCTATCCTACATAATACCTGCTCTTAGTGGAGGAGAACCACTTTGCAAAGTTTAACATTCCTATGTAAAACAATGGCCGTGAATACTGCCATTGACGGTAACCACAAGCCACTTTCCCGCTGAGGAGGGGGGGGGGGAGCACCCACTGAAGATGCCAGTGCATCTAAATCCTGGTACTGGTGGAAGTCTATCACTTCTGGCTTTGATCAGTACCCCAGCACGGGTGACTCTAGGGATACCATCCTTCTTAATGGCTTCTCCTTGTGGAAGTTTGCCACCATGCAAAATAAGTATTTTTCTAGCCACTCCATTATCCTTTTGGTTGTCTGAAAACTGATTCTATAGGAATTATAGTCCTTCCAAAATATCGAGATCGTTTGGACGTTGTCCCTCACAGAAATTCCCTATGTTCGACGTTCCCACAGTTTCTACTGGGCCAATTATCGGATTAGAGACAAACTACCTCTCTCTCTCTCTCTCTCTCCACATAGAAACTCAACATTATATGGAGATTCATTTCTATAAAGTCTATACGGTTTTATGAATTATTAGAAATTGAGGAAAAACCTCCTAACTCTGTCTGTCTGTCTGTCTCTCTCTCTCTCTCTCTCTCTCTCTCTCTCTCTCTCTCTCTCTCTCTCTCTCTCTCTCTCTCTCTGCATATAAAATCAACATTTTGTGGAGATATATTTCTGTAAAGTCTATACGGTTTTATGAATTATAGGTCCTCTGTTTGCCTTCTTTTCTAAAAAATACTTATTTACGCTGTAAATAAGTTCTTTTTCTCGACTGTGGAGCAGACGAGGGCGAGTAGTAGGGGTAGGAGCTTATCTTTTAACCCGCCCCGTCCCGACGACGTATGGGTACGTTGCAACGATTTGCATTTGCCAGTCCCGGCGATGTACCAATACGTCGTGCAATTGCAATGTGCATAATTTCGACAATTTTCAAATTTCGCGCTTGATTTGCGGTACGTACCCTCGCCTGACCTTCCCCTACCTGCCACCAGGCGGGGACACTCGGCGACCCCGCGCGACCCGCACTAGCCCGCCACTCGTCCACTCACCTGGTAGCCATGGTCCTGCTCAGACATGGCTAAGAGAGGTCTCTCAGAGAGCGAAATTCAAGTCGCCCTGGACACCTTTACCGGCGACAGTGATTCCCCACTGGATGACGAGGAGATGGACAAGGATTATGTGCAGCCAGAGGAGGAAGAAACCACCAGCAGTGACGAGGAAGTTCCGTCACCAAGGAAGCAGCAGTACGTGACTTACTGTGCTGCTAGAGAGGGGCAGGAGGCAAAGAAGGCATGTGGTATGTCATATCCCTATCCCCAGCGTGCCTTGGAAGCAGAATTCGAGGTCGAGGACGAGGACAAGGACGAGGTCGGAGCCGTGGGACGTGCTGCCACGTGGTATGGACGGGAGGTGATTACCCATCGTGGCCCAGAGCGCACACCACGTCGTCTAAGCAGGTATGGGCCTAGCATTCTGTTTGGGGAGGTAGGAAGTGAAGTGGAGGGAGTGGGGAGTGAAATGGAAATTCCTGGGATTAGGGAAAGTGAGAGTGACGTGGGTGAGTCATTGCTCTCTCTACGCAGTGTGAGGCGGCAGAGTGGATCACGTGGGCCAGTGCGGGTGCGTTCAGTATCACGTGGGGTTGTGAGGGAGGGGGAAGGTGGGGAGGAACCACTCCAAAGCACGTCTTATGCTCCCCAATATCCCCTAACACGTGGTCGAGCAAGGTTGCGTGAAAGAGCACGTGGTGTGGTAATGGAGGGGGAAGGTGGGGAGGAACCATTCCCCAGCACGTCTTCTGCTCCCCAATATTCCCCTATTTCATCCCCACAGTCCCCTAATGTTCCTCAAGGCCGTAAGGGTAAGGGAAAGGCAAAGGGTAAAGGCAGAGGGAAGAGGAGTGACAGTGGGGAAGCCCTCCATACTCCTTCTCCCCAACCTCCCCAACCAGGATCTCCTCCCCACCCAGACGAAGGGGGTGATGGGGACGAAGGATTTGTGTCGTGGGATTGGGAGGATGGGAGTGATTTTTCTCCCCTCATTCACCCCTTCACTGAGCAAGGGCGATCTGGCTGCATTGCACCAGGTATTCACTGCAATTCAAGCAGGTTGGATTTTTTCCACCTGTTTTTCAGTGAGGCCTTCGTCGATCAGATCGTTTTTCAAACAAACCTGTTTGCAAGCGCCCAGCGCCTAGAAAGTGAAAGATTGGGAACAAGGAGTAGGCATTCTATGATTTGTGATTACCCTGTCTCCATTCCAGAAATGTTCTTATTTTTTGCCCTTGTCCTTTTGATGGGTACTATAAGAAAGAATAGAATTCCTGCTTACTGGACTAGGGACCCTGTTATGTTTACCCCCATATTTGGTCAAGTGATGAGCCGTAATCGGTTTCAACAAATTCTAAGTCGCCTCCATTTTTATGATGCTAATGACCCTGCAAATGCAAACAACACTGACAAAATGAGGCGAATTAGGCTGGTCTTTGATCACCTCAGGCAAACCTTTCGATCCTCATTCTATCCCTATAGAGATCTCGTCATAGACGAGAGTCTCGTGTTGTGGAGAGGCAATATTTCATTCAGACAGTATATACCCAGCAAAAGGCACCGTTTTGGGTTCAAGATCTTTGTTATGTGTGACTGTAGGACTGGATACGTGCAAGACACAGTCTTGTACACCGGTGCACAGACAGACATAATAGAAGATCGAAGTATAGGACTTTCGGGAGCAGTGGTAAAGACGATGATACAAGGCTACCTTCATCGTGGTCACGTTCTCTACCTCGACAACTGGTACACTAGCCCTCTTCTCGCTCGTTATCTTCACAGACATGAAACGGGAGTCTGTGGAACCGTAAAGGTGAACCGGCGTCACATGGTCAAGGTAGGGCGGAAACTTGCAAGGAGTTAGGTTGTCTTCTTCAAAGCAAACAACATCCTTGCAACAATGTGGAACCACAACAGAGAAGTAAGCCTCTTGTCCACGGTTCACCGCCCCTTGATGCACCGTACTGATTCTGTTGATTACCATAGCGAGAGCAGGCGTCGTGTTTGGAAACCTGAGTGTGTAATGGATTACAATATAAACATGCGCCTCGTGGATCAGTCTGACTCCATGATATCGACGGTAGAGTGTGCCAGGACCACGATGAAGTGGTATAAAAAACTGTTCTTTCACTTGCTAGATATCACTGCTCTGAATTGCCACCACCTTCACGCCATGACCACAGGAGTTCAGGAAACCTTTGAAGGGTTTGTGAGGGAGCTCACACGAAAAATCTTTGCTAAGTATGCTGTTGAAAGGCCCCAACAGCGCCCCCGCACTGCCCCTATTACCCAGACTCCCCAGAGAATATCCGGCCGCCATTTCCCCACTCCTATCCCTCCCCAGCCCAACAGACCTAGGCCCCAGCGCAGGTGTCACGTGTGCAGTAATTCCCAGGTGAGACTCACGACACAGAGGAAGGACACCCGCTATGAGTGCGTGCAGTGTGACGTGGGTCTGTGTATTCACCCATGTTTTAGTGAATATCACACGTTGCTGCAATTTTAGCATGGTGTGAATGCGAAAGGACGCTGAAATTATGAGGTAAATGCGACAGACAGACGCTCTGTGAAAATATCAGTCATGTGGATCGCCAAATATTAGTATAAAGTGCCTACGGGTAGAACATAAGTGAAAACATTGGGTGTAAGTATATAAATCTGCTCGAAGTTGAAACTTACATAGAGAGGGTTGTTTGATGCGATATTCTGTCGCTCAGTGCAATAAATACGGCCCCTTATTATATATTTTCTATTATGTGACATTCTTACGGGTATAATATAAGTTCAAATTATTGTATATGATGATGTATATTCTAAGTCAAATATTCATAGCGTGTCTATAAAGATAAGATTTCCTGACGCTTAGTCGAATGAATAAGGCACGTATTAGTCAAAATAAAAGTCAGCAAGTGATAAAGCGAATAATTAGTATATCAGTGTGTGAGTGAATTAGTATATAAGTGTGTGAGTGAATTAGTATATAAGTGTGTGAGTATTATGTATGACGTAACATTCCTTGCGAGGGTATTTTCAGGCGATATTCTCACGCTCACTTGAATAAATAATGGCAGTAAGTATGTACAGTGCATTGGAGGGGTGTAAACGTGTGTAATGTAAGTGGGAAAATATAATTGGAGTGAATAAATAAAGTAGATGTTGAAACACGAGTGTTTGAGATCGTGGTTGCTACGTGAATAGGCGCTAGCATATCGCTAAATGCCCTCGTAATGAATGAAAATAATTGAAAACCTTCACAGTGGTGGGGGAAAGGTTCTATGTAAATGGGAAAATAACTGGAAAGTGATAAAACAATTTGGTATGTTGAAATACGAGTCATAGCGAGTGCGCTTACTAAGCTGATGTGCGCTAAACTTATGCTGCATGTCATCATAATGAATGAAAACATCTGAAATCACTTACAAACAGTTGTAATTGGTAAACTGTCATTGAAACAGAAGTATACAAGTAGAAAAAATGATAGGTAGACTCATACCAGAAAATTAGCATATAGCATGTTACGACTCGGACCTAACTCGCTATTCTCGCGCGATGGTACAATGCTTATTTTTCCTATATATGTGTCTGAAATCCATTATATTGTTACTGTTATTGTAGAGGTGTTGTGTGTTGTTTGTCCCATTATTCCTTACCATAGAAAACGTTAACGCATATCCAGCCCATTACAGAATACGATACCTGCGGGGGGAAACCGCACCTGTATAGACCACTTATAGACCGCAGAGACCACTTTCTTCATGATTTTCCATCGTTTCTCGGCCTAAGCGGAAGTTTTATAAGAAAAAAAATTTTTCCAAAAAGGCTCGGGACTGGGGGATGTCATAGGTGCGGAAAGGCTCGGGACGTGACGGGTTAATGGCGGTCAGAGAAAGTGACCTATGGATTGACACCTGACCTACCCTCACTGACTCACCTACAAGCGTGACAGCATTGGAAAGCAGTATTGCCAAGTGTTGAGGTATTTATAAAAAGTCATTGTTATTATTAAAAACAATAGGCATTTTCTTACACTATATAGCTTTAATAGAGAATTATGTATACATGTACTGTTAATAAATTTCATTTAGAAGTAGTAAAAAGCTGACATGAGAAAGAGAGGTGTGTTTTGGTACGGATTCGGCAGAGTCGTGCGAAGGGGAATTCCCGTGAGGGACAACGCTCAAACGATCTCCATATATTGGAAGGACTATAATTCCTTCACTTCTATATCCTTCTCTTCAATATCCTCCCCACTGGAAAAAAGGCACCTGTTACCTACTCTTGTTCAATGCTTTGGAGTGGGCGAAAAAGTATCATTATGGGAGAGGGAGGAGTATGAGCTGCATATTAAACAATTCATCTGTACCAGTAGGTTTGGAAAGCATTAATGTGTGCAAGGTGCAGAATATTGCCTTGAAAAATTAAATGAGACAGCAAAGGTACATAAATATAATCTTGTACTGAATATGAGCTGGAGCTCCCGTTTCATCAGCCCTCAGGACTAACTTCTGATCATTCCCCTTTGCTGAACTTTATCAGTGTTTCAGTAACACAGAAAATAAGCGAGCATGCTCTACAAATTCAGGTAATTGTCAACATCAAACTACATGCACATTACAGTTGCACTTCCTGTTCAAAATTCTACACACACACACACACATACACACACACACACAAATAGCTTCCCATCACCAAGCTCCGGAATCCCCAGGGGGGGGAGGGAAGATCATCAAAGCTCCCACCATCTGCCCCTCTCTCATTGACGACCAAGCGAGATGCCTGGTACCACTGTCTGAATCACTTCATTTCTGCGGCATTTGCGGCCTTTCCTCTAACTTTTTCCCTGTTCAACACCACCTCTCCTCCTCTGAACCTCAGTTTCTCTTCCTCACTGAGACTCAGCTGTGTGTGGCTGTTGTGTATAAATACGAGTACACAACAACATATTTTGCTTTCATGTTCCTTAACTTGAACCTTCTAAATTCCCTTCTCTCTGGCTTCGGCTATCCTGGCATTCTCTGACTAAATATATCTGTGCTGTTTACTTATCCCCTAATTCTGCTGACTATGAAAAATTCTTCGACTGTCTAACTTCTATGGTGGAATACATCCTATCAACTTATCCTTATCTGAAATCTCCATTCTAGGTGATTTCAATGTTAATCACCACCTCTTCGTTAACCACCACTTTTGGCTCTCCTCTTCTTTCACTGATCCCCCTGGTGAACAAGCCTAAATAATTTCTATCCATTACGACCTAGAGTAGCTTGTACAGCACCCAACCCATATCCCCGACTGCCTTGGAGAGAGTTCCAGCATACTTGACCTCTTCCTTACATCTAATTCACTTTTCTCTCCACTGGGCACCTCTTGTCACAACTTTATCAACTTAACCTGTCCAATCGCTCCAGTAAGGCCTATGGACACTCCTAATAAGCAGCAGCTGTGGCACTTTGGAGCTGCTGATTGGAAGGCCCTCTGGCAGTACTTATTTTTATTTTTCCTGGAAAGATTATTACTTACATAGCCGAGAGCCATCTTGGAATGCTTTGCTCATTACTTAGGCTATTCTCTCGTGCATGTAAGCATACATTCCTTTCTCATATCTTGAGACTATTGAAAAAACAACAACAAAAGTTTAATCACGCTTGTTCTAATGCTATCCATAACAAGGAGAAGGCCCACTAAAAACACCAGAGTCAGCCCACCCGTGAATCTCATCTCTTTTATGTTTCTTCCCCGAATAAAGCTAAGTCTGTACTCTGCTCTTCTAAAAATCATTTAATTCGTACTGAATGCTCTGAATTCTCCAACTCAATTACTTTTTCTGCTCCTTCTTGCACCATGCCCAAAATTATTCTCATAACTATACCTCATCATCCTTGCCTCCTCTTTTCCACTCTAAAGCTCTGGAGCTAGTACTTCTACTGTTAAAGCAGAACTCTTCACTCAGACTTTCTCCTCCATTTCCACTGTTCCTCCATCACTTCCCTCCTCTGACATCCACAAGAACGACATTAAAATGTCTTCAATTAATGAATCTTTCTGCCATCACTGGCCTTAATACTAAAAAGGCATATGGTCGTGATGGGGTCCCTCCTGTTGTCTTCAAGAACTGTGCTTCAGTGATTATCCCCTGCCTCTCTCTGTCAACATGTACCTCTCCTTCTTGCTGGAAATTTCTTCTCATTCAGGGTGTCTCCCCAAAAAACATGACTTCCCAGCCCTCTAGCCAGCACCCAACTGCTTTAACATCCTGTATTTCAAAAGTTTTCGAGTCAGTTCTTAACAAAAAATAATTTAAAACATCTTTCCTCTCGCAACCTTCCTTCTGATTGTCCTTAGCACTGGCGATCTTGTCACCTACCTCTCAGACTCCTGTTCATCCTGCTTTTGGGAATATGGCGAAAGCTTTGCCATTGCACTCCACAAAGGCTTTCGATCGAGTCTGGCATGATTCTTTAATTTCCAAACTGCCCTTTTACGGTTTTATCCCTCTATCTGTGCCTTCATCTATAGCTTCCTTTCTGGTCGTTCTATAGCCGCTGTTGTAGACAGCCACTGTTCTTCCCGTAGAACTATTGATAGTGGTGTTGTTCAGGGTGCTGTCCTTTCACTAACTCTCTTCCTTCTATTCATCAGTGACCTAACAGTACATCTAACCTTATCCACTCATACACTGATGACTCCACCCTCCATCTTTCCATTTGCTTCCTGCAGCATCTGTCTCAGCAGTTACTTCAACAAACAGGGGATGAGGCCACGGCACACCTAATGTCTGACTAGCACATATCTCTGATGGGGTTAACCCGTCACGTCCCGAGGTTTTCCGCACCTCCGACATCCCCCAGTCCCGAGGTATTTTCGATTTTTTTTTTTTTGGCTAAAACCTTCGCTTTTGGTGAGAAACATCGAAAATTCATAGAGAAATCGCTCACCTGAGGTTTAAAGTGCCCAATCCAGGTAGGAGTTCCTCCTTACCTGAGTGGGTTTTCTAACATGCTGGCACCAAAGAAAACGAGTTCTATGGGAGGGTAACTATTTTATCAACTCATAAACGGTATTTATTTATTTACTTGGTACGAATGTATATGTAGTATGACAGTATATTGGTTTTCAAGCAGTAATAAAGGCATTATAAGCATTGTTTCACTCACTAACTAATCACCATACCTGACCTATTTTTGCCACACTACCTGATCATTATTTCTGGCTGTTTCTTCTTCTAATGCTATGTAAACATTGTCCTCCACATTGTCATCGATTGGGGAATCACTCTGGCCCTGAATAACTTTACTAGCCAGGTCACTGGTAACAGGTCCTTTGCCAAGACAATGGCGTGAGGGGGGGAGGGGGGAGGTTATGCAGTGTAAGGCATTGTCCCTGCTTGGTATCTTGTACAGGAATAGAGGAAGGTGTCCCGTGTATACATACGAAAAATCACGTGCGAAAATTGAAAATTGTGCAAATTAGGTACCTTGCAATTGCACGACGTACTGGTACGTCGCCGGGACTGGCAAATGCAAATCGTGGTGACGTACCCATACGTCGTCGGGACGGGGCGGGTTAAAGCTATCATGTTGCTTTTAATGCATTAAAAACTCGTTCTTACATCTTTCAACCCAACAAAATCATAAGCAGGGATATTCTAATTTTTTTTTACAATATCTAACTCAGTCCTACAATATCTTTAAATATACCTGGGGTTTCGTTCTCTCGGGATTTGCCTTGGATTTATCATATTACCTGACTGGTAAAATCTGTTTCTAAGAGATTAGGTGTGCTAAGCCAACTCCGTGCCTTCTTTAACCCTGCACAAAGGATTTTTTGCACGAGTTTTATTCCTCCCGGTGTAAAGTACAACTCTCATGTGTGGGGAGGCTCCCCACATACAGCTCTTCTCAATTAGGTGGAGTCAAAGGCTTCGTCTCATTAGCTCTCCTCCTCCTACTGGCTCCCTTCTACCTCTGTCTCTTTTATATTACATTTCTTATACACCCTCCCAAACTCAGTCACCTAGCAGTTCCTCCTCATCTCACTTAACAATACAGTACCATCTGCAAACAACAGTACAGGGAGTTTCCAAATGCTGCCCTCTCTCATTGGGGCTGCTCCATCATCTACTGTCCTAATTATATATATATATATATATATATGTATATATATATATATATATATATATATATACACTAGCCGAAAAGGTCCACCCTCTGAGTGGACTTTTCCGTCTAGCTCCTGCGGATGGCTGCTTGGGCCTTTGGCCAATATACCTAATGTGACTTTTCAACACACAATTAATCCTAATAAATTACATACCAAAACACTACCTGGATCATGCTGATTCAAAATATGTATTATATGTGGGGGCAGACCCTAAGGGAACCGAGTTTATAGGTAACAACATAAAGTAATCCCTTTAGTATCCAGACTCCCACTATCCAGACTCCCCACTACCTGGACATTTTGGGCCAGGGATTTTGTAACCCCCAAATTGCCCCAGAAACATAAAATATTTTTTAAAGTCTGATTTTATTTTTCACTTGTAATTTGAACTTGGTGCACAGCGCTGGCCACCTGTCATTTGCCGCATAGTTCTGCCAACGTCTGCCAGGGCAACGCTGCCTCCTCACCTTTTCCCACCCATTCATCGTCGTGAGTGCACGCTCGTCACCATGGCTGCCCACGTGCTCGCATTTGTGGTGATGCCCTACCTGCTACAGGCCCTGCTGTTCCTTGGTTGCCTCTTCCTTGTGTGTGTGATGATAGCCCCGCCACCTGAGAAGAGGAAACGAGTGGTTTTGACTCTGGAGAAGAAGAGGGAGATATTGGACAAGGTGGACGCAGGATGGTCAATGTCACGCCTCTTCCATGAATTCAACCTGGCTCGCTCTACATTGTTTGATATCAAGAGATCCTGGGACATGCTTACCCAGTACATGGCTGACTTCGCATCGAAGACCAAATGCAACATGGAGAGGAAGGTTATGTTCACTCCTCGGTTTGCAGAAATCAACCCCTCCACGCTGATTTGGTATCGTCAGTATTGTGCACTGGTTGTGCTGGTACATGGTACGGAGCTGAGGGCTGCTGTTGAGAAGTTCACAAGGTTACACGACACCCCAGACTTCAAAGCATCCGAGGGTTGGCTCTTCGCTTTCAAGGTACATCATGGCCTTACCAATTGTAAGGCTCATGGCAAAGCTTTGGATGCCAACGAGGAGGGAGTAGAGGAGTTTTGACAGAAGGTGAAGGGCTTGATTGACAGTGAGGGCTTCACTCTCAGTCAAGTCTACAGCGCAGACAAAACTGGTCTGTTCTATTGCTCAATGCCAACAAACACTGTAGCTGAGGAGACAGAGAAGCATGTACCTGGCCGCAAGCTTTGCAAGCAACGGATATCTGCTTTGCATTGTGCCAATGCTAACAGCATGCTCCAGCTCAAGCCCGTTATTGTTGGCCGTGCAAAGCAGCCTCGGTGTCTTTGTGAGGTGATGGATGTCCTTCCTGTCGTTTGGTATCATTCTGTGAAGGCTTGGTTCACAACCAAGATCTTCAAAGACTGGTTTCACCGTCACTTCATCAAGAAGGTCATCCATTACCTGAAGAACACACTGGGAATGCCACACGTCCAGGTAAAGACCCTCCTTCTTCTGGACAATGCACCTGCGCATCAGTCTGACAAGGAGTTGATGGCTGAGAATGGCCGCATTAGGTGCATGTTTTTGCCACTTAACACGACTGCTCTCATCCAACCAATTGACCAAGGAGTGATCGTGGCAACAAAGAGGCTGTACCATCAGAAGTTCCTGCATGAGGTGATGGTTGTTCTCGAAGACGAGGATGAGTGCAGGGAGGGACGAGACACGTGAGGCCAGTGGACTTTGGAAAACCTTTGCCGCCACAACATCAAGTCTGCCATCTACAACTGGGCCAGTGCATGGAGGGAAGTTTCTGTCAAGACTCTGGAAAATGGTTGGTCTCGTCTGCTTCTGGGAGCCGATGTGTTGCACGACTTTCTAGGTTTTGACGTGGATGACTTCCATGCCTGTCTTTGTGCGGCTGGCGACATTGTTGATGTGGATGAAGTGCGTGAGTGGCTGGATGACAACGAAGGTGTTCCTGGGTATCAGATCATGTCTGATATTGAGATAGCATCTTCGTTGAAGATTCCAATGAGGACAGCGACAATGATCCAGACTCTTCTCAGCATGCCACTACTCCAGCCATCCCCAAGCTGAGCACACTCCGGAAGCACGTCGAGTTCGTTCTTGACTACCTAGAACACCCGGATTGCGACAGGGAGATGAGGCCCTTGGGACTTGTGGAGGAAGTGTGCACTTTCAAGCAGCACATCATCAATCCCCAGAATCGCCGTTCTGTACGTCAATCAACCATTGACAGTTTCTTCAGGCCTGTGACCCTTGCCGTGCCCAGCCCTGGCTCCACACCACTGTCTCCCCAAGACAGACCTTCCACCTCTGAGCCACAGCCCAGCACACCAGCCACGGTGGAATCGCACTGGACATGAGTTTGTGCCTGTCTTCAGAGTCGTCTGCAGAGGGTAGACCATCACCACGTCCCAGCGACGCACCCCTAGGCCACCTGCAACACATACTTTCGGACTCTGACAGTGAATAAATAGCAAAAACTCGCCACTAGACCACACGGGAAATTACAGCATTGTGCAGTGTAAAGAACATAATGCACAGTGTTAAGAAATTAGAATTCAGAGTGCAAAGACTTACGTGCAGAGTGCAACACTGTTTAATGTAAAGTACAGTAGAGCGCAAGTGAGAAAAGAAAGCCCAGTGTTAAGAAATTAGAAATCAAAGTGTAAATGTTTAAGTGCAGAGTCCATCAGTGGTGAGAGTCAAGTACAGTAGAGCGCAAGTGAGAAAAGAATGCACAGTGTTAAGAAATTAGAATTCAGAGTGCAAATGATTAAGTGCAGTGCAACACTGGATTACTGTAGGTGCTTCAGGTGCACCTTATTGCTGTCGGAGTCTAAGATGAGGCGGGTTATTCATTGCGATGGCCACGGACTGCTAAATATTTTCCATACTCACCTCTAAATCCTCATTCTCTGGTTCATTTGCATTTATTTTACTCTTTTATGTCCCTTATTTCTGTGAATAGGGCCTTAAATAGGTGTTATGGGTGTCCAGTAGGGAGTTATGTAGGTGTTTTCTGAGATAGGCTGGGTTAGGGTCCAGAAGTACCAGTCCAGGAGGCAGGGTCCCACTATCCAGACGAACCCACTTTCCGGACATGCCTTTAGCTGTATTACACTGGATAATGGGAAAATTAATATATATATATATATATATATATATATATATATATATATATATATATATATATACATATATACACACACACACGAGATTCTACCCAAAAGTTCCAGTAATTTGAAGAGAGGAATCCAACTGTTCGCAGTTTTACCTTTTGACACTAGGAGTCAGCAGCACCTCTTGGGCGTCACTGTGACTCCTGCCGTGTCTGTTAGCAGATGTGTTATTGAGTTATGCTTACCATTGTAATGTGGTATGTAGGTGGTTTGGCAGTTTTGCAATGGCGGACCTCACGGAACAAAGAACCTTAACCATGTTCTGCTTAAGGATGAACAAGACGGCTGCAGAAACTCACCGGTTGCTTCAGCAAGCCTTTGGTGTCAATGGCATCTCCCAAAGCAGAACATTTTTCTGGTACAAGCGGTGCAAGGAAGGACGAACGTCCGTTGAAGACGGTGTCCATTCTGGACAACTGTCAATGGCAACAACACCAGAAACTGTCGAAAATGTTCTTCAGACTATCTTTGCGGATCGTAGAAGAACTATCCACGATGTTTGTGATAGCATTGGACTGTCGTACAGGAGTGCGCGAGGCATTTTGTCAGACGTGTATATATATATATGTATATATATATATATATATATATATATATATATATATATATATATATATATATATACTGTATCTCATCTCATCTCATCTCATCAGCCGTTTGAGTGTCCACTGCAGGGCCGGCCTATCCCAACCGAAGTGGGGATGATACAGCCAATGTATCTCTACCACGTGGCTTAGGCTGTCTGGTAGAGATTGTACAGTATGTAGGGTAAGAAGTGCTTGTAAGTGTATTTGTAGTGTTGGAGTGGCTTTGGATGTGTGTAGTCTATGAACCAAGTGTAATTGGCCCGTGCAAGCTGACTGGGTTTAAGCATACTTTTTATAGTATGCAACAATGGTTCAGCCACAGCACTCCTTATGTCCGCCAAGCAGTATGTGGCCAGAAGAATGCTCCCAAATTTTATTACCCTGGCGGGGCGCGAACCCTCGTTCTTCAGTGTACAAAAAAGCACACTTTACCTCCGTACCACAGAGGCTCCATATATATATATATATATATATATATATATATATGAGGCACTACCCAAAAGTTCAAGTAATATGAACAGAGGAACCCAACTGTTTGCAGTTTTGCCTTTTGCTGCTAGGAGGAGTCAGCAGCACCCCTTGTGCATCAGTGTGGCCCTGGCCATGTCTGTGAGTGGACGTGCTGTTGAGTTACACTTACTATTGTAACGTGGAGTGTAGGTGGTTTGGCTGTTTTGCAATGGCGGACCAATGGTGCAGCAATGTCAAGTCGATGTTGATCGTTTTCTTCAATATCCAAGGGATTGATCACAAGGAATTCGTCCCACCCGGTCAATCTGTCAGTGGAAAGCTCGACTGTGAAGTTTTGCAGCGTCTGAGGGAGAACATCCACCGCAAACCTCCAGAACAGTGGAAGAACAAGGACTGGATTCTGCATCATGACAACAACCCTGTGCACCCATCAGTTGTTGTCCGGCAGTTCTTGGCTTCCACTAACACGGTAGTCATTCCCCAACCACCCTATTCGACTGACCTTGCCCCCTGCGACTTTCTCCTGTTTCCCAAGCTGAAATTATGACTGAAAGGTCGTCGATTTGACTCGATTGAGGAGATCCAGACAGAACTGCAGGAGGTGTTCAAGACCATGCCTGAAGCCTTCCAGGGATGCATGGACTTGTGGAAAAATGCTGGGACCACTGTACACAGGCCCAAGGGTACTACTTCGAAGGCGACAGTGAGAACTATACTCGATTATTTCCAGCTGATGATCCACTTTAGTGAATGTGGCACCTGCGCACTCCTGCCGCATGATTGGTTGGTTTCAATTTCATACCTGAAGTATCATATTTAAAAAATCGGTTGTACCTTATATTCCAATTCTCATAAATGCTGTTTTGCATTATCATTGTGCTATACAAACAGACATGAAATGAGTATGTATCTGTGCTTCACCCAAACGGACAATAAGTTTGAGGAAGTTGAATTTGAATTGAAATATTTATTGTTGTAAAAGGTACAAAGTTGTTGCATCTCTAATAAATAAATAAATATATATGCTTACGGATAATATGGGCGGAGGCATCGAAGCAATGGAGTAGGTGTGATCCATAATTAAGTCTGATATCTTGTGAGACAAGACAACTTGTTTTTCTCGCCTGGCCGTCTGTCGGGTCCCCCCCTCCTCTGTAGCTACTGTTCCATTTGCCTCCCCACTTCCGCCACCTTACCACTGACAAAACCGCTAACATACTTATAATGGTACTATTGTCTAATGTAACAAGTGCCTAAGTATTAAGATACCTTTTATTTGCACTTACTCAGCCAAATGCATTTATTTAAATATATATATATATATATATATATATATATATACCAGTAGGGAGATGTAACAGCTCCGCACCTTTTACAACAGATATTTCAATTCAGATACTTCTTTAAAATTAATTCAGTTAACAATTTATCACACTTAAAATGACCATAGCTCATATTTACATTCTTTTCATATGTGCCAGAAATTAGACAAGATTCTATTACATTTCTTTCTAAGAATGTAAACATGAGCTATGGTCATTTTAAGTATGATAAATTGTTAACTGAATTAATTTTAAAGCAGTATCCCCCAGACTAACAAGTGATTGTTCCCTGTCATCTCCTGGTGGTGTATAGTAGGACTCGCGCACGTTTGCGGCTGTGGTGTGGTCCGCACCTGTGTACAGTGTTGCCACGTTTTCTATACCGTTATCTCTCTCTCTCTCTCTCTCTCTCTCCTGGCGGGAAATGTGAGCCACCTTGAGTACTTTTGATTCTTTTATAAGTTATTTATAATTGTGCTTTCATCTGTTAATTTGGTTTTGTTATATTTAGTAGTAGATGGAGTGTCAAAGTTACTGTCTGCTGAGAGGTTTGTTACGTTACTGATTCATACACCCCGACGTAGTGGGGTGTGGGTGTAGGTGTGGGTGGGAGTGTGGATGTGGGTTTGTTGGGGTGGTGGTCCAGGGGGGAGGGGAAGTGTGAAGGGGGCTGTGACCTGAGACACCCAGGAGGGAGTAAGAAGGGAGGGAAGGGGCAGGGGCTGGATTCACCTACCACATGGCGGGAAATGTGAGCCACCCTGAGTACTTTTGATTCTTTTATAAGTTATTTATAATTGTGCTTTCATTTGTTAATTTGGTTTTGTTATATTTAGTGATGCCGACAATGCATTCAATGCATGCCCCTCTCCTGCCTCTCTCTCTCTCTCTCTCTCTCTCTCTCTCTCTCTCTCTCTAGGGAAGCTATCTGTCAGTGCTGCCACTCACAAGAATTATATGAATTATTTCTTTTACTTTGTATATTGGCATATTTCTTCTTTTTTCAGGCTCATTCTATTATATCCATAACTGTAATATTATTAACCACCCTAAAACTACGCTAAAAAACATTAAAAGTGACTGCTATTTCTTTTAGCAACACTGTACAATATGTATGCCATGTTTCTGTGTTACTGTATAAATATTTTATGCATAATTAGATTACTGTTGATTCATCCATCAAAATACACAAGTGTAAGTTTTATTCATCTGAATTTATCGAATTTGTGATGCCTTGTACATAAATAGCTTCCGTTTCACATCGCAAGTTGAGGAAACGTGGCACCATTGTAAACAGGTGCGAGCCACACCACAGGCGCTTACGGGCGCAAGGCCGACTATAGTCACACCTGTGTGGGACCCACCAAACATTAATCCTCTAGGTCTTAAGTTAAGCAGTAGTATTTATCCCCTCCTCCCTCTCCCCTCTCCCCTTCCCCCTCCCTCCCACTCCCCTTTCCTCCCCTCCTACTCCCTCCTCCTTTGTCACGTGCATTTTTTAGATTCAGGTCATCCATTGTTGTGTTCCACTCCCTGCTGCAGGTGACCCTAAGTTAATCCGCAGGTAAAAATTTAGGTCATCCATTGTTCTGTGTGCCACTACCTGCTGCGGGTGTGCATAAATGACCTCTACCCTTTACGTTTCTGTCTCACTCTGTCTGAAGATGTAATATACGAAAGTACTCACTGTCGCTCCTTTCATTTCTCCTGTGGTTAGTTTCCATACATATCTTCACGGTGAAGTGAAGTCTCTGCATATATATATATATATAACAACGTTACGCTAGAACAGCACATGAACGCGAGAGCCCTCCACAGGAGCAAGTGCAGGGGGCCCAAAGGACCAACGAGCACTTGTAACTTCCTATTTTCAGAGTAGTTCGCATTCATTTTTCTTCCCTGATCGTCATTTACCTCCTTCTTTTTCCTCTTCACTAGTCTCTTTACATGCTTCTTGCTCTCGATATACTCAGTTCTTATTTCAACTGAACCCCTATCCTGTAACCACTTCAGCCACTTTTTCCTCTTTTCCTCCACCGCTTTCTTAACCTCCTCATCCCATCATGCCATACCCTTCTATTTTGTTGATACTCTTGCCACACCACACACCTCTTTAGCATTCCTAACTATACAATCCCTATATGCATTCCACTGGCTGTTCAGAGCCAATTCATTCCAGTTCACTGAATCTAACTCATCCTCTACTTTGGTCCTGTAATCATCTGCCACTTCTTTGATCCTCAGCTTCTCAACTTTCAGTCTTTTTCCCTGAATGCTCTTCTCTCTCTTGATCCACCTTTCTCCTCTCAGCTTGATCTGACAGACCTCCACATCGTACTCTCACAGCCCTCGTATCAGCAACCATTCCCGTCATCGACCTCTCTACGAGCACGTAATCAATCAGGCTTCTTTCAACACGATCACCGTTTCCTCTATACCATGTATATTTATGTGCATCTTTCTGTTTGAAATACAAATTACAAATGCACAACCTCCTCTCCTGACACATATCCTATAGTCGATTCCCATTATCATTTTCCATGGTACTCCATAACAACCCATTATGTCATCCTCTGGACCAGTGCCCACTCTTCCGTTCATATCCCCCAACACGATCACTTTATAGTTCTGGGCATTTCTCCCACTACTTCACCCAGCTCATCCCAAAACCTCTTTCTCTCTCTCTCTCTCTCTCTCTCTCTCCCCCGTCCTCACACGGTGCATACGCTACAATCACTGCCACTTTCACCTTCCCAAACTTGAACTTGACATACATACATCTCGAGCTGACACATTTGTAGTCTCTCATTCCACACTGCCATACCTTATTCATCAACAAAGCAACTCCTTCCTTACATCTTCCTCTCCCATTCATTCCCGATCTTACACATTTCACACCCTTCCACTCCTCCACTTTGCACCCTTTCATCTTCGTTTCACACAATGCCATCACAGCATATCTTGCACTCTTGAACACATTCACCACTTCCACCCTCTTGCTTTCCTCATTCACACCTCTCATATATATATATATATATATATATATATATATATATATATATATATATATAAATAGAGAGAGAGAGAGAGAGAGAGAGAGAGAGAGATACAATATATATATATATATATATATATATATATAAATGAGGTTAGTATTGTAGACTTTCCAATAATTAGTTTGCTTATTATCTTTCGTTGCACAAAATATTATTTTCTTAGTCATTTTATTCTAGCAATGTGTTTAGGTCATCTAAAATAATTTTATAATATCTTGGTATGATTGCAGTAATGTCATTATTATTGCTGGTATTGTGTTTAATGCCTTAATACATGTGCTGATGTCACTGGTTTGCTAATTTCTTCATAATTCTGTAAGAGCTGGCCCCTATATGATTGTCTACTATCTGATCCCTGAGTACACCCTTAGCAGATCGTGTCATTTTATTTTTTCATCAGCTGATCCATGCATGGCTCCATTCGAGAGGTTCATGGGCGGCTGCTACAGCCTGCAAAGGCAATCGTCAAACTGGGATGATGCCAGAGCAGCGTGCATGTCATTGGCTTCTGGTGCTGATTTGGCCTACAATCCAGACTTTGCCACCATCCAGGCCTATCTCCTCGGCCAGTCAATAAACGAACGTAAGTTCACATTTACAGCCAAAGACAGGAAGACCAAGTGCAATGTGTTTGGACTGAGTGAAGGAGGTGCAGGTTTGGTGAGAGTGGTTGATCCCTCCAGCGTACTTGGACGGAGGGTGTATATCTACCTGTATTTGTTTGTTTGTTCATAAAAATACTCCAACACCTTTTTATCGAATTACAATAAAATCTGATTGACTGACAGCTACTGGTTCAGGAAAATTTTGAAAAAAAAAAAAAAAAAAAGGTAGATCCAGATCCGTATGCAAGAATAAATAATTTTCAGTGGCGTCGGTGCAGCAATGCATTCTCTGAGACTCTGTAACAGGCAAAGTAAGATATTAGAATTAATTACCTCTGCCAACGCCGCTGGACGAAGATTCGTGTATAAAACTTAAATTATTTTTGTGTTGACGGGGATATGCACTTCCTATCTGCCTTCTAGTTATGTATTGAGATGAAAGGAACTTAACAGTAGGATTAAGATCAAGAATGAGGTCGGGAATTAACACTCATTTGGACCATTACGAACTAGTGTCCGGTGACTAATTCCTTTTCCATCAGTTTGAACATAATAGTAACGTTGTAACAATCATGAAAGTTATTGCTAAAAAGCACTTTAAAGCTCTCAAAAATCTTCTCCCTTGAACAGAGTTGTTAAGTTCCAATAACTTACTGAAATTTTCCCGATTTTGAGAGGTTTGAGTAGAAGAGTGTATGGCAAAGGATGGATTACTTAGGCTGGGAGAGGAAGCAGATGAAGAAGATAGTGGACGAGTGCATAACGGAGAATGGTTTGTGGAAGCAAAAGTGAATGTTAGTAAATTGGGATAAGGAAGTTGGGTGTGTTTTAATATTACTTATAATGGATAAATTAAGGCTGGTTCATTAAGGAGGTTAAGTTAGACTAGGTTTCGTTAATACATTGAATTCTGACTCCACCCCACCAGCATAAGAATCCACACTTTCGTTCTATCTTCCATCAGCCTAGGTCTGCCCAACAGTTATTTTTTCACCTGGAAAAACTAGAGTGCTAAAACGAGGGACTACACTCCATACAAAAATTCTTCCTGTACACTTTCGCCACTGTCAGTTCAGCAGCCTCACCACCCGCCATGCCTTAGTTTATCACATATTCCTTACCATATCTATACAACATATTGGCCTTCCATGCCTGCCCCTTGCTTTGAGACTCGCTCAGAGATCCGTTCATCACCATTCCGTTCACACTCATTCCCACTTCATGACCATATCATCTAACCACATTCTCATCAACTCTGGTGTCTATAGACTTTTTTACTTAATATTTGTTATGAGTAAAACTGTTCCTTATGCCCACTCTACGCACTCCACACATATTCCTCACCAACTTCATTTTCACTCTTCCTACTCACGACTTATGTTCCATATCAAGCATTCCATAGAACCATCCACTTACCTTCCTTGAGATAGTTTTTGTGTTTCCTTTGAATATTGACCTCTCTTCTCTGTCATTACACGAGGGTACTACAACTTCCTCACCAATCAGAATCTCACCAGTCATTGTCACATCACTTGGCAAGCCCCCATCTCACTAAACCAGCATCAGTTTGTCTTTATCCATGTTCATTCTCAATATCCAAGACGTCCTGATGTCCACAATTTAACAGTCAGGATCAAGGTTATGTCACCCTCTCCTTGACTCGAATTTTTACCTCTTTCATAATATATATATATATATATATATATATATATATATATATATATATATATATATATATATATATATATATATATATATATATATATATATATATATCCCATTCATTAATTTAGACATTTTCCAAACTACACCTACTGATAATCAGAATAGAGTAAATGAAGATATAATTGTATTGGATGTGTAACTAGAGATGATTTTTAACCCTTTGATTATGAAAAATATCATCATAAATTTTATATATATAGAGAGAGAGAGATAGATAGATTAGATTAGATAGATAGACAGATTTAGATAGAGAGATTTAGATAGATTTATAAATAAATAAACTAATTAATTAATCTATCTCTACCTATCTATCTATCTATATCTATCCGTCTATCTATCTATGTCTATATCTATCTGAGTATCAATCTATCTATCTATCCGTGTCTATCTATCTATCTATCTATGTACTGTATATTTCTTTTTTTCCTCCTCAGAGGTGTGGGTGGGAATCAGAAATAGAGTGTGGCTGGACCATCGGCCTGTAATGACTTCAGAATGGGCACCGAACGAACCGAACGGGGCCATGACACAATGCGCTCGCCTCAGACCAACAGAATACATGGTCTGGGATATTGGATGTGGGATGACATACTGGTACCTTTGCCAGCTGTTTTAGTTATCCTCTTCAATCCCACGACTTTTTTTTTTTATACTTGCTGCCTCAAAATTATCCATTTCAATATTAGGTGGATTTCTAGTGACACAAGGATGAATAAAGGCTGTATGTAATATCTCCAGCTTAAACGCTCTGTCCTAATCTGTTTGAGGATAGTCAGCGGTAAAAGGAATAACAGAAATAAACGTCAATTGGATGAAGGTGTTTAACTGTTATCATTCTATATAAATTCTAAAGAGAAGAGATCGTACTCTGAATTGGTGAGAAATTATTTTCTTTAGCCGCTTCAGCATTACGATTTTTTCTTGCTGCCACTTGATGGTTTTATCAAATTATGTGGGAATTCCAGTAGTGAAGGGGTAAATTAATGTTAAATCAAAAGTCTCCCATAAATCAAACAGAAAATAGTTTGGCGTTGTTAAGAGGAGAATGGACAAACACAGCAAAAATTTACTAGCGAATATGAAATTACTGCAGTTACCAATCGCACTACCCCCTCTTCACACTAAGGCTTACTGCCACATGAAGCGTGCAAGTGCACACACACACACACACACACACACACAAAATTAAACTGTACAGTGCCACACATTATATCTTACATTGTCACAGCACACTACAATATATATCACAAAGCCTAATGCCACACTACACACAATCTCACACGATCACAAGTGGCACAGTGGCACATCACACATTACACTGCCACACCTGATAATGCCCCATCTTCCCCTTACATAACACAAACGTTTTACCGTTGTGTTAAAGAACCCAGTAACTACCACAACCGCCCAGTGTAACGACAAACTTCTGTTTCATTAAGATGTAAGGCAGTGAGAGCATCTGTAATTGCCTTTTCAAATATGTTGGCTGTTTTTTTCGGCACATTCTTGCCAACATCTAACGATTTTTAGGAAGACATTTTGTACTGGAGGTTCATAAAGTTTATTTCGGACTAGTTCATTAGAAGAAACTTTGCCCAAATTTAAATATAACTGTCTGAAAAAAAAAAAAAAAAATATATATATATATATATATATATATATATATATATATATATATATATATAT
The DNA here is from genome assembly GCF_032717465.1 of Coenobita brevimanus. Taxonomy (NCBI): domain Eukaryota; kingdom Metazoa; phylum Arthropoda; class Malacostraca; order Decapoda; family Coenobitidae; genus Coenobita; species Coenobita brevimanus. The sequence continues at coordinate 33,215,502 of NC_137006.1, forward strand.
ATATATATATATATATATATATATATATATATATATATATATATATACATTCAACCTGCTCCTCAGTATCCTATTCAGCACAACACCTCCGTCCAAGGTTAAATATAATCGTATGGATGTTTCAAGAGTATATGTAAAAGTAGGTTATAGCCTTCATTGTCCTTTCGTTGAGTATATATTTTTTTACAAAGTTTAGAATCACCTGAAGGTAGATAAATTGAGACACTACGGCCTTCACTAACCGCTACATGAAGAGAATTCTATCTTAGGGTAAATAACAACGACTGGAAGGAGTAAGAATATAAGAGGGTACTATTAACCACTTAACCGTGGGGCGTCATTTTCGTGACGCTTGGGAGCAAGGGATCATACCGCGGGGCGTCACTTTTGTGATTCTGTGTTATTTTGAATTCGCCCGGGACTTTCGAGTGATGGCTTGTATCATCTATCAGTACTGCCAATGTCCAACACTAGTCAGCACTCCTAATCTCATCTGTACTCCCATCCATTGTTGACAATTTAGCCATTTCTCCCTGTTCTTGACTCGCCTCCCTACCTCCCCTCCATTACCCTCTCCTCTCGCCTGCCCAGCCGTGCTATGCTAAGTAAATCTTCCCTGGAATTTTCCACTGATTTCATCCATTGAAATAAGCCCTATGTCCTACTCTTATACCAAATAATATATACAAAAAAGAAATAAGATAAGTGAGAGTGCCATACACCTGGAATTGCCTAATTATCACCTGACAACACCTCACGTTTACTCGATCACTAATTTTTGCTGTTTATTTCCCCTTGATATATGCTGTATAATCTATTATCGTAATAAAAATATATATAAGAAAGGAAGGGAGAAGCCTAAGTGATATTTACATTCACCTGGAACTACCTAATTATTGCAGGCCACCACACTGTATTCTACTCTTAGTAAATCTTCCCTGGAATTTTCCACTGATTTCATCCATTGAAATAAGCCCTATGCCCTAATCTTATACCAAATAATATATACCAAAAAGAAATAAGGTAAGTAAGAGTGGCATACACCTGGAATTTGCTAATTATCACCTGCCAACACCTTACGTGCACTCGTTCGCTAATTTTCGCTGTTTATTTCCCCTTGAAATATGCCGTATAATCTATTCTCGTAATAAAAATATATATAAGGAGGGAAGGGAGAAGCGTAAGTGATATTTACATTCACCTAGAACTACCTAATTTATAATGTATTGTCTAGATTTCCTGCCAATCATTTTATAGCTATATATTAGCAGCTCTCACGAGGCTGACGTTGGCAGTAATGCTTTCTCTCTAGGTAGGCCACCCCGGCCCACCAGTATCAGTTTACTGTCGTCTTTCAAGGTGAAAGGACGTTGGATTCACGCCTGCTAACTTCCGCCTCTTTTTAGCCCCATGCAAAGGGCCCTGTGACCTCTACCCCCTACTAAACCTCGTGTTGAAAGAGGTAAAGGTCTGACAATTGATAGAGAGTGACTACGATATTTCTGGTGAGTAAAACAGTGCAAGTGGAATTGTAGATAATGTGTAAATAATGTGTAAACAGCAAGTGAAAGCAATGAATGTAAATATAAGTGAACAGTGGAAAATAGTTTTTTAAGTTACTGCAAGTGACAGTGCTTAATGCAGTGTAAATAAAACAGAAATGTAAAATACTGTAAATAAAATAGAGAACGTAAATAGAAATGTAAATGAGTAGTATTATAAGAATACGAGTATATATACTAGGAGTAATAAAAGTGAAAGTTTCACTCTAGCATGTATGAATACTATGAGTTATGAGAGTGAAGGTGAAAGTGACATTCACTCTCAACGCTAGTATACAGGACGAGAAAGTGAATGCTACATATTTTACTGAAAGAAATTGAATGTGTACAGTGACAATAAACTACTATTACTGAAGGAAACTTATGGATAAAGACTGTAGATATATATAAGTGTTATATAGTAATGGAAATATAAACTGTGAGTGTTTTTATGAATAATAAATGACAGAACACCAGCAGCGAACGATCGCAAGTGGAAAGGTCATAAGCGCTCGTAATTTTCATTGCTTTCACAGTGTGTGTTTTTTTTTTTGGAGTATGGATTCCAAACTATTTGAGAATCATAGAATAGTATTTCTAGTGATAATATCAGGCTGTGGTAATCATAATACGGGTTGTCGGGAAGTGTAAAGTTGAGACTTCGTTACCTAACTTCAGAGGTCTCCACAAGTCCTACGGTACTTGACGAAGGCTCAACAAACACCCCAGGAGAAAGCTGAAGGTATGTGCCATAAGCATATATGATTTTAATATTCTAGGACTAATAACTGATTTTTGGCAAATATTTTCAGAGAGTCTGTTGGAGCGCGAATATGCCCGCGGGAGCCGCAAGTCAAAGCAAAACAAGCCCGCGGTTAAGGGGTTAAGGGCCATTAGGATATTTCTAACATCATTCGAGGGCCATACAGAATTATCAACTTAAAATCAATTGTAGCCCAGTACATAATATATATATATATATATATATATATATATACCCTCTCGTGCGCACATAAGTTTAATAAGTTTTGCCAACACGATTTTACTCCACCCCCCTCCCCGTCGGCTCGCCCGCACACAGCTGAAAACACATATTCTCACCTTATTTTCGCCACCCAAGCCTTAATATATTGCCATGAAACCAACATATCTTATTCGCCGATGTTTGTTCTAGCCGATAAGGGAAAAAGAAAAATACAGAAAAATACAAATAAAAGTACATTTGGCCACCATTAATAAACATTTCCGAACATCTATTTTACTTCCCAACATCCTAGTTCAAATGTTTTCCGTCATACAGAAAAATGTTATTAGAAGTTTTGATAGAGAATTTCATCAGCTTTCTAATGGGAAAGTCCGGTTACGATATGATTTGCAGTTTTCGAGAAAATAGCCAAAAACTGAAAGCCATTTTTAGAAAAAAAAAAAAAAAAAAGAATGTGCAGGGAGCTTTTCAACAAAAATTTTCCCACAGAAGTATGATTTTATTTCATAATCTTGTGTAGAATTTCATGAGCTTTCTCATGGTCCATACCGATTCTTGATAGGCCTCATAGTTTCCGAGTAAATCGCAAAATACTACTGGGTACTCATGGCCGTGCTGCAGTTTAGTAATGTGTGCACAATAACCTTCATATTCCCGCCTACGTAACAACGACTTTTCATCAGAGATATTACATTGTTATGTCCTATACTTACGTAGAATTCACTGATCTTCATCATGGTTCTTACAGGAAATCGATATGTCCAATAGTTTTCGAGTAAATGGATGACAAACCTAGAATACTTCTCCTAGCCTGTGTATATGTAAAAAACAATATTTATTTGTGTAAAAAATATAGAAATAGGTCAATATACAAATAAAAAATAATACGGATAACTCACTTCCTCCAGAGGTGCTGAGATGTTGGCAGGACCTTGAAAGGTTTGAAGATGACGAGTTATGTAGTGTGTGTGTGTGTGTGTATGTGTGTGTGTGTGTGTGCGGTGTATTTTCTTCTCTCCTCCTTGCACTACACATGCAATGCACACAATAGATTTCTCCACAAACATTCACTGCACAACATACATATATATGTGTGTGGCATATTTCTTGTCTCTTATCCTTGTGCTAGGTTTTCACTAAGTCAGTCAATGCATGCAATATTTCTCGGTGAACACTCGCAACACTATTTTATACGTATGTTTCACACTAAACCATATGCAATAAAACACTGTCTGAGATTAGTACAATACCTTTTCACTGAAGTCTGTGATTGTGTGGAGTCTTTGTTGTCTCTGATACTTACACTAAGTTTGAGTCAGTCAATGCACGCAATATTTCTCGACGAACACTTGCTGCACTATTTTATACATATATTTCACACTGAACCATATGGAATATAAAACATTATCACATGATTCCATCTTAACCTCCTCTATTATTTCTTGCCTGACTCTATGGCATACGTGACCACTTGTTTCCTTAACCCTTACACCGCGGGCTTGTTTCCCAATGTTTTGCGTGTCCCGCGGGGTTATTCGGGCTCCAACAGACTCTCAAAAAATATTTGCCAAAAATCAGTTATTAGTCCTAGAATATTAAAATTACATATGCATATGGCACATACCTTCAGCTTTCTCCTGGGATGTTTGTTGAGCCTTCGTCGACTTGTGGAGACCTCTGAAGTTGGGTAACGAAGTCTCCACTTTACACTTCCCGACAACCCGTAATATGATTACCACAGCCAGATATTATCACTATAAACACTATTCTATGATTATCAAGTAGTTTGGGATCCATACTCCAAAAAAAAGAACACTGTGAAAGCAATGAAAATTACGAGCGCATATGACCTTCCCACTTGCGCTAGTTCGCTGTTGGTATTCTGTCATTTATTATTCATAAAACCCCACACACTTTATTTTTATATTACTATATAACACTTATATATATCTGGAGTCTTTATCCATAAGTTTCCTTCAGTAGTATTAGTTTATTGTCACTGAAGTCATTCAATTTTTCATTCAGTAAAACAAGTAGACAGCCATGGATTCACTTTCGCTGTTATAACCTCAAGTATTTGTATTCATATTCTTATATTACTAATTACTTACATTTCTATTTACATTTTCTATTGTATTTTCAATATTTACACTTCTATTTTACTTACACTATGTTATTCACTGTCACTTTCAGTAACATAAAACTATATTACACTGTTCAATCATATGTACTGTACATCCATTGCTTTCACTTGCTATTTATGCATTATTTACACATTATTTACACATTATTTTCCTTTCCCACTTGCACTTTTAGAACTGCTTCTGGCTGTGGTAATCAAAGAAGCAGGTAACACAGAGGGGAACCTGGCACTCAGTGCACTGCCAAGAGGTGCGTTTGTGCTCAGGTGTGCGTCGGGTGGTATGTGCACACACCTGGCACCTGCTGATCGCTGCCTTCCTCTTGCTTGTGGCAGGCATTTGCACCAGTCTGTGCCGATCCATGTACGCCCTCTCCTCCAGTCTGTCGGGAAGTGTTACTGGATGGCGCCTTGGAGTTGCTGCTGTCACCCTACCATATCTTTCAAGCAGCTGCTGAACACAAGTCCTAGCAAACAACCTCAGGGAGAAGGACTTGGCTGGCTTGACCTTCATCTTGTACAGGATGAAGGCGTTCAGCATCGTCATATCTATGAGATGCAGAAAAACTTTCCTGTACCACATAGTATTCTTCCTGAGGCAGTCGATCTCTCCAATCATCATGTCGGACTTGTCCACCAGCCGCATGTTGATATTGTAGTCTAAGACAGCATCAGGTTTCCTTACAGGTTCGCCTGTCCTACGGTCGACCGTCCCACTGTCTGTCATTTCCCCCTTGTGTACGGTGGTGAGCATGTGCACGACCCTCTTGTCATGCCACCGTATTGCCAGCATCTTCTCAGACTTGTGTAGGTGCACGTCTCCTCGCTGCGAGGTTCCTGCCTCTGGGAATTTAGGGAAGTGGGCATGATTACTCTTGACAGTGCCGCAGGAGCCGATGGCGTGCTCTGAAAGGTATTTGGCAAGTTTTGGTGCTGTATAATAGTTGTCTGTACACAGCACATGATTCCCACCAAAATACCTTTCAAGGAGCACTTTCACTACACAGCCTGAGAAGCCAAGGGGTGTGTTTTATCAAGATCGACAGTGCTGGCTGAATAAATGACGAAGTCAAGGATGTACCCCGTCTTACAGTCACACAGTACAAAGAACCTGATTCCAAAGCGATGGCGTTTGCTTGGAATGTACTGCACAAACCTAAGACGTCCTCTGAACAAAACCAAGGATTCGTCAATGACAACCTTCTGAAAGGGGTGGAAGAATGTCATAAACTTATCCTTCATTCTGCTCAGAATCTCCGGGATCTTCCGGAGTGGGTCGGTTTGGGAAGGTGCATCATTGTCGGCAAAGTGAAGGTTTCCCATGATGTTCCGGAAGCGATCTCTGGCCATGTACTTATTGACGGTGGGTGAGGGTAGTAAGGGGTCCATGGACCAGTATTCTTCCAACTCATGCTTCTTTGAGTGTGGCATGAGAAGCATGAGGACGAAGAACACATACAGCTCCTGCACTCCCAGCATGGACCACTGTTGCATCTTGGCTGCACCTGTACCACTTGCAGCACGTTGTGATTCATACCTGTTGGTCTCATCACATATGTGCTGCATGACTTCATCATCGAGGAAGGCCAAAAGGAAGTCCACACACTCAGCATCCTCTTCAAGAAGGAAGGCAGGCTGTACTCCTGAGGAACTCTCATCAAAATGGAGATGTTCAGGGACAAAATCAGACCCTTCTGTCCACGCGAAGGTGTCCAGGATTCTCTGTCGTGGCGGTGTAGGGTGGGTGAGGGTGGAGGGTGGCTGTGAGGCAGATTAATCAGGTTCAAGGTCACTCACACTGACCCTGGGTTGCTGTATAGCACTAGCAGCCCTTACTCTACTAGCAACTCTACTTTTACGGGTCAGGGATTTACCTCTTCCTCTATGGCCTGCCTTCACTGTTGATGCTGGTGGTGACTCCGACGATGAAGACTCCGGAGAAAATTCAGCAGAAGAAGAGGAAGAAATGATTGAAGTGGGGCTTGGGGAACGGGGAGGTGAATCAAATCGGGACTCATGGCGGGCTGGGTCACGCGGGGCCATTGTTCCGGGGCTAACCCGCCGCCTTTTCATTCCCTTCCCAAATTCCTTCCCTTTCTGCACTAACGGCTCCTTTCCCTTGGAGCTAGGGATAACTTGGGACACTGAAGCACTTGTACTAGCAGTTTCTGGCACGATTTCCTCACCCGGCTCATCACACGAATCCCCTGAAGAGTCAAAGTCACTATCCATCATCACCATTGATAATTCGGCTAGTTCACGTTCCACTGCAGAGTCACTTAGCCCTTTCCTGCTTCCCCCATGAGTTTTTCTGGGTGTAGAGGTCACGAGGCCCTTTGCAATGGGCGCAGAAGTGGCAGAAATGGCGGGGCGCGAGTGTGGCATGCTTTGACCACAGAGGAGGACAAGGAACTAAATGGCGCAGCTTATCTGAGAAGGCAAGAGTTGACAGTGACAATGGGGCTGACAGCTGCTAACTTACATGCTAATAAACTATTGGTAGAAAATCTCGACAATACATAAAGAAATAGGTAGTTCCAGGTGAATGTAGATGTCACTTAGGCTTCTCCCTTCCTTTCTGATACGGTATATATTTTTATTACAGAAATAGATTACAAGGCATAATTCAAAGGGGAAATTACCATGGGAATGTAGCGAATGAATGCATGTGAGGTGTTGTCAGGTGATAATTAGCCAATTCCAGGTGTATACCACTATCACTTACCTTATTTTTTTTTGGTATATATTATTTTGTATAAGTATAGGGCATAGGGCTTATTTCAATGGATGAAATCTGTGGAAAAATCCGGGGAAGATTTGCTTAGCGCAGCGCGGCCAGGGAGGTGAGACGACAGGGTAATGGAGGGGAGGTAGGGAGGGGAGTCAGGAACGGGGGAAAATGGCTAAAATGTCAACAATGGATGGGAGTACAGATGAGATTTGGAGTGCTGACTAGCGTTGGACATTGGCAGTACTGATAGATGATACAAGCCACCACTTGAAAGCCCGGGATAATTCAAAATAACACAGAATCACAAAAGTGACGCCCTGCGGTATGATCCATTGCACCCAAGTGTCATGAAAGTGACGCCCCGCAGTTAAGAGGTTAATAGGAGAAAGGTTTCCCACTCCTGTTGTAGAGCCAAGACATGCTGTGCACTCTGCCCTTCTGACCATACGGTCTCAAAACCCTTGTGGTTTGACTAACTCTGTGGCATCCTATGTTTAAGCAACTGTACTGTATTGAATTGCAAAGTTAAAAGCTTGTCAGTGCTCATGTCCTAGTGTTCTACTGTGATTGTTATACTACCCCTGTGCTGTATTGTTTACTGTACTGTTTAGTGAATGGTCTGTCGGTGCTCATGTCTTAGTGTTCTATTGTGATTGTTAAAGTACTCCTGTGCTGCACTGTTTACTGTACTATTTATGAGTGCAAATCTCCATTGCTGTTTCTCCTTGTCAGTGCCAACACTTAGTGTGTTCACATAAAAGTACACTGCCTGAAGTACTGTATTACTGTACTGTATCATTACTTTATTGTTTTAATATGCTTAGTTTTCATCTTTTACTCATTGTAAAATTATTAGGATTGAGGGTTGAGTTGGATAGAATCACAACATCTGCCTCAAAGCTGAATGTAGAGTTGATATACAATAACCAGCTTTTCACGTTATATGGTGTTGGGCTTGGCTGAGTTACAATGGATAATTGAGAGTTTACTATATATATATATATATATATATATATATATATATATATATATTTGTATGTATGGATATAGATACTGTATATGTGTATCTATCTATCTATCTATCTGTATCTATCTACCTATCTATCTATCTATCTATATATATATATATATATATATATATATATATATATATATATATATATATATATATGCAAGGAAGAAGGAGCCAAAGGCCAGGAGCCAGCAAACCATTCCTTCCGAGAAAAAAAAACAAAAATAATAGAAATGAGAGCCAAATTCAAGATTCGTTCTTTTTGAGATATCTGGGCACACTGGGTTTGAAAGAGTGGAAATCATAGGAAATAGGAATACTGACAGAGGGAGATAGTTCCAGAGTTGACCTATTGCATTAATGAAGAACTGGGAGTAATGGTTAACTCTTGCATTAGGGAGTTGGACAGAAAAGGGATGAGTTTGTTGATAGACGGGTGCTACTCGCCCGACATAGAGGTGGAGAGATGCAAGCAGAGTTCAGAGGAGCAGTGACCATTGAAGTAGCGAGAGAAAAACGATGAAAATGCAACAGTGCAGTGAAGAGACAGAGGTTGAAGGGAGCCAGTAAGAGAAGGAGAGTTAATGAGACGAAAAGCATTTGACTCCACCCGATTTAGAAGAGCTGTATGTGGGGAGCCTCCCCACAGATGAGAGGTGTACTCTACACAGGGGCAAATAAAACCCGTGTATAAAGTGAACAACCGTGCAGGGGTAAAGAAGGTACGGAGTTGACTTAGTACACCTAATCCATCGGAAACAGATTTTACAAGAGATGTAATATGATATTTAACAAGATAGGTCCCGAATGAATGAAACCCCAAGCATGTTCAAGGATGACGCAGGACTGAACAGCATATTATTAAAGATTAGTGGGTACTCCTGTGGAAGATTGTGCCAGGTTGATAGGTGTAAGAACCGGGTCTTTGATGCAATAAAAACAAGATTATTTTTACCCCAGTCAGAAATACGAGCCAAGTCAGACATTAGGTGTGACGTAACCTCATACCTTGTTTGCTGAACTGCTGAGATTGACGTTGCGGGAACCGAATGGCAAGGTGAAGGGTGGAAACATCAGCATACGAGTGGATAGTGTTAGATGTACAGCTTAGAAGGTCATTGATGAATTAAAGGAAGAGAGTTGGTGATAGGACAGAGCCCTGAGGAACACCACAGTTGATGGATCTAGCAGAAAAACGATGGCCGTCTACAACAGCGGCTATAGAATGACCAGAAAGGAAGCAATAGATGAAGGCACATATAGAAGGATAGAAAGGATAAGAGAGCTGTTTGGAAATTAAAGATTTATGCCAGAATCGATCGAAAGTGTTACGAGATGGAACTAGGCAACACTAGCTAACTAAATCTGACTGTGTAAGAAAATCGAAGAAAACAAAGTGAAAATGGAAATGACCAAATAATTTATGAAAAACAGTAAAAAGACACTAACTCCAATCTCGCAACACAGGTCCGAAAGTAAATAAAATTAGTCGACGTTAGCAAGGGGAAAATAAACACAATGAAAAATACCTAATATAATACAAGCTAACAATATTTACAATATTTACAAGGGGACAATAAAACACATAAGAATAAGAAAAACAACAAGCCACCTGATAATAGGCTACCCTGAATAATCACACTAAAGTTTTGGAACAAACATGCCAGATAAAAGAAATAAAATCATTCACAAAGAGATAACTAAACTGCACTCTATAATTGCCACAAATAATAATAATAATACAGTAACAATAATACTTGCGACTGGAAGTTGATACGAAGTGAAAAGATCTATCAATCGATATACCTCGCCTGCTTCCCTCAAGGAGAGGGAGGTAGCCAAGACAGGACGACTCACTCACAATTTACTCATCCACTCTAACACATTCATTCACATCTTAGCCCCAGAGGGAAGGAGGGACAGATCCTCACCGCACCACACCTCACGAGGGTCAACTACTCAGTGCAATGAGCGACATCCGCAGCAAGGCCCGACAGTTGTGCTGGTTTACCCCTGCCACATCATAATGGACCCATTCCCTTACCCGCACCTGACCTGATTAGCTGATCAAACAAATGCGGGCTGCGTCATCGTTTATTCATTCACAATTTCTCTCTATTCATTTCTATCAAGCACAGCCACTCTTCCTTGCTCAATAGACATCCCTCTCGCATCCTCTCAGCCTTACACCTCTCACATTAGACCTAGTTATCTTTTTCACCAATTGCACATTATCCATTCTCTCCATATGCCCAAACCATCGCAACACCCTCTGCTCAACTCGATCGGCCATCTCCCGCACTACTCCAGTACTTCTTTGCACTTCATCATTTCTCACTCGATCCATACATGTCACCCCACACATACTCCTCAGACACCTCATCTCCATTACATTCATACTTTTCCTCTCTGCTACACTCATATTCCATGTTTCAGCCTCATATAATGCAGTTGGTACCACAACACCCTCATACAGCCTTCTCTTTACATCCATTCTAAGAGAACGACATCTAACACTTTTATCATTACTTCCAGCACCTTCCCACTTCATTCATTCTAAACTACACTTCTGCATCTTTTATTGCATCCACAGCAACATGTGAACCTAAATACTTAAAACTCTACCTCCTCAAGCAACTCACCATTCAAAACTATATCCATCCTTCTACCATCTACCAACCTTGTTCACTTCATCACTTTACTCTTATCATTTACTTTCAATTTCCTCCTTTCACACACCCTTCCAAACTCCTCTGCCAACTGTCTCAATCTCTCCTCTGAATCAGCCACCAGTGCAGTATCATCTGCAAACAGCAGCTGCTTCAGATTCCACTCTCTACCATCAACACGCACAAGACTCAGACCTCCACCTAACACTCTTGCATTCACCTCCCTTACAACACCATCCATATAAATATTATACAACCAAGGCAACATCACACATCCCTCCCACAGCCCCACTCCCATGGGAAACCAATCACTCACAGTATTTCCCACTCTTACGCATGCTCTACTATTTACATAAAAACTTTTCACTCCTTTTCGTAACCTACCATCAAGTCCATACAATCTGAAACAGTCCAGAAAGCCTCTCTATCATTTCTATCATATCCTTTCTCTAAATCCATGAATGCCCAAAACACATCCTTACCTTTCACTAAATACTTTTCACACACCTGTCTCAAAGCAAGCACCTGATTCATGCATCCCCTCCCTCTTCTAAAGCAACACTGCTCACCACCAGTCACTCCCTCTGTACTCTTTCTAACTCTCTTAACCTGCTGACTCCCATTGACGTATATATATATATATATATATATATATATATCCACACGTTTTGTCACTGTGACTCCCATTGATGTATATAAATGTGCAGCCATTGCAAGGTCCCTAACTTGCACAATTTTCATATTTCGCATGTGATTTTTGGTACGTATACACGGGACACCTTCCTCTACAAGATGCCAGGGAGGGTCAATGCCTTACCCTGCATGACCTTCCCCCCCCGCACGCCATTGTCTCGGGAATGCACCTGTTACCAGTGACCTGGGCAGTAAAGACATGTCGTGCCACAGTACGAAATTCAGGGCCAGAGTGATTCCCTAACCGATGACAATGTGGAGGACAAAGTTTATGTAGCATTAGAGGAAGAAACAGTCAGAAATGATGAGCAGGTAATGTCGCCAAAAAGGTCAGGTACGTTGATATGTTTGGTGACTGAAACAATGCTTATATTGCCTATAATACTGTGTGAAAACCGATATACTCTCGTACTACATATAAATTTGTACAAAATAAATAAATAAATACCGTTTATGAGTGGTGTGGAATAGTTACCCTCCCACAGAACTCATTTTCTTTGGAGCCACTCTGATAGAAAACACAGTAAGGTAAGGGGTACTGCTAACTGTATTCAGTATTTAAAACCTCAGGTGAGCGATTTCTCTATGAATTCTGTTTCTCACCAAAAACGGTGGTTTGAGCCCGAAAATTTTTTTCACAAAATTGGTTGGGATTGGGAGGGGTCAGTTGTGGAAAATCAGTTGGGATAGGGCCGGTTAACCCTCTTGTGCATGCATAAGTTTTACAAGTTTTGCCGACACATGATTTTACTCCACCCCCACTCCCTGCCAGCCCGCCAGCGCGCTGCTGAAAACACATATTCTCACCTTATTTTCACCACAGAAACCTCTATATATGGTATAGCCATGAAACCATCATAATCTTATTCGCCAAAGTTTGTTCAAGCCGATAAGTGAAAAAAAAAAAAATGAATAAAAGTACATTAGGCCACCATGAATAAACATTTCCAAACATCAATCTCACTTCCCAACATCCTAGTTCGAATGTTTTCCATCATACAGAAAAATATTATTAGAAATTTTGATAGAGAATTTCATCAGCTTTCTAATGGGAATGCCCGGTTATGATATAATTTGTAGCTTTCTAGAAAATAGCCAAACATTGAAAGCTATTTAAAAAAAAAAAAACTAATTTTTACTCAGGGAGCTCTACCTCAAAAGTTTTCTCTCACATGTCATGTTTTTATTTCATAATCTGGTGTAGGATTTCATGAGCTTTGTCATGGTACCCGCCGATTTTTGATAGGCCTCATAGTTTCCAAGTAAATTGCAAAAAAACTACTCGGTACTCACGGCCGTGCTGCACTTTCGTCATGCGCGCACAATAACCTTTATATTCCCGCCTATGTACAGTAACAAATTTTCATCAGAGATATTACATTGTTATGTCCTGTATATATGTAGAATTCATTTATATTTATCATGGTTCTTACAGGAAATCGATACGTCCAATAGTTTTTGAGTAAATGGATGACAAAAGCAGAATACTTCTCCTCGCCTGCAAGCACGATAAAAACATTCTCTTTCCCTGCCTTACCCACACCTACATATTTCTGCTTATTAGGTTTTATTATTTTCTTTTTTTTTACTCAAGGTATACATGTAAAATATCACAAGCTTTTTGAAAGTGCTCTCAGGAACTCGACATGACCACTAATCTTTTTGCTAGGAAATGATACTGAAGCTGAACTTTCTTCCATTTCATATGTGTATGTGTAAAAAACAATACTTATTTGTGTAAAACGTATAGAAATATAAAAATAGGTCAATATACAAATAAAAAAAATATGGATAACTCACTTCCTCCCCCCTGGGGGTAGGGGGGGTTTTCAAGAATACTCCCCCAGTATCCCTGCTTGTCGTAAAAGGCGACTAAAAGGGTTGGCGGAGGGTTAGTGCCCCTCCCCGGAAAACAACTAACTAAAAAAACAAACAATAAGCCTCGGACAAGGACTGACCAAACGATGACGACCAAGGACCGGACAAAGGACATTGTAATTGGAACCTGGAATGTAAGGGGAGCGAATGATGAGGTGAAAGAGAGAGAGATTGTCCAGGTGCTTGAGGATGCGAAAGTGGATGTATGTGGAATAACTGAAACAAAATGGAGAGGAGAAAGTGTGAGAGAATGGGAGTATGGATGGGGTATATGTGCAGGAGTAGGTGAGAATGAGAGGGCAAAGGAAGGAGTATGTATAGTTGTGAGTAAAAGATGGAAGAGGAGCATAAGACAGTATGGATCAGTTGGGTCAAGGATTGTGTGGGTAAAGTTGAAAGTTGGAATACAAATGTGGGCGATTGTGTGTGTGTATGCCCCAACGCTAGATCGTGCTAGAAGAGTGAGAGAAGAGTTCTGGACAAATGTAGAAGTGTGCATGGAAAAGTTTGGAAGGAATGAGAGAGTGTTTTTGATTGGTGATATGAATGGTAAAGTTGGGAATGTGAAGGTGGATGGAATAGTTGGTGAGTGGGGTGTGCCTGCTGAGATAGATGAGAATGGGAGTGCGTTAGTGGACATTTGTGCTGGGAGGGGGTTGGTGATAGCCAATACCCTCTTCAGGCATAAAATGATTCACAGGTATACATGGCGAGTGATGAGAAGGGTGGGTGGTGAACTGAATGAAAGGAAGGCAATGATTGATTATGTGTGTGTGGATGAAAGGATGCGAAGATGTGTAATGGATGCAAGAGTGTATAGTGGACTTTCTGACCACTACTTGGTGATGGCCAGAATTAAAGTACAAGAAAGTTGGAGGAATAGAAGAAGGGAAAGACGAGAGGAAGGAGTAGTTGCAAGGAGAGTGGAAAGGTTACAGGAGGATGAGAAAAAGGCAGAGTATAAGAGAGAAGTGGAGGAACGATTGGGCAAATATGAATTGGAGCAGATGGGAGACGTGGAAGGTGTGTGTAGAATATTTACAGAAGAAATATGTGCAGCATGTGATGTGGTGTGTGGAAGGAAGAGAAGACGGAGGGGGGTGCAAGGAACAGCGTGGTGGACTGAAGAGATGAAACAGGCTGTGGCACAAAAGAAGAAAGCATACAATGAATGGATGAGAAATAGGGGCGTGGAAGAGGTTGAGAGGCGGAAGAGAGAGTTATATGTAGAAAGGAAGAGAGAGGTGAAAAGATTAGTAAGAGACAGCAAGAAGAGAGTGGATGAAGAATTTGGAAGAAATTTGAGTGTAAAGTGGAGGGACTGTAAGAAAATGTTCTGGAGAGAGGTGAAAAGAGTAAGACAGGGTGGAAGTGAAGTTAGCAGGGGAGTGAAAGATAAAAATGGTAGATTACTAGTGGAGAAGGGAGAAAAAGTGAGCAGATGGAGAGAACACTTTAAGGAATTGTTGAACGTAGAGGATGGAAGTAATGCGAGTATAAGTGGCTGGGGAATGGCTGGGAGAAGGAGGGAGGTGAGAAGACAGGAAGAAATCAGTAGGATAGAAGTTGTGGAAGCAATGAAGAAAGTTAAATCGGGGAATGCCCCAGGAATTGATGGAGTGTGTGGTGAAATGCTGAAGCATGGGGGAGAGATAGTAGTAGAATGGATGTGGAAGATGTGCAGAATGGCCTGGGAGGAAGGTAGAGTCCCGGAGGATTGAAAGTCAGGTATAATTATTCCCTTGTACAAAGGAAAAGGGGAAAAAGAAGTGTGTGGTAATCATAGGGGCATTTGTCTTCTTAGTATAAAAGGAAAAGTGTATGGTAGGATACTTATTGACAGAGTTAGAGAAAGAACAGAGAAATTAGTTGGAGAAGAACAGGGAGGCTTTAGGAAGGGAAGAGGTTGTGTAGATCAGATATTCATTCTCAGATCTTTAGTGGAAAAGTTTCTAGAGAAGGGAAAGAAGTTGTATGCGGCATTCATGGATTTGGAGAAAGCATATGACAGGGTGGATAGACAAGGATTGTGGAAAGTGTTAAGAATATATGGAGTAGATGGAAAGTTGTTGAATGCTGTGAAGAGTATGTACGACGGTGCGAAGGCTGCAGTGCGTGTGGATGGTGAACTAAGTGAATTTTTCTCTTTGAAGGTTGGGTTGAAACAGGGATGTGTCATGTCTCCATGGTTGTTCAATCTGTACATGGATGGGGTAATAAAAGAGGTACAAGGTAGGGTAGTGGATGTTGGAGTGGCCATGGTGAGAGAGGATAGTGTTTGGAAACTCCCTGTACTGTTGTTTGCTGATGATACTGTGTTGGTGAGTGAAGACGAAGGAGAGCTGCAAGGCTTGGTGGATGAGTTTGGGAGAGTGTGTAAGAAACGGAATCTAAAGGTGAATGTAGGGAAGAGTAAAGTGATGGTCTTTGAGAGAGGTGAAGTCAGTGAATGTACAGCGAGGTTGGATGGTGAGGAATTGGAAAATGTGAGTACGTTTAAGTACTTGGGTAGTGTGATGAGTAAGGATGGACGTTTGGAGGGTGAAGTGCTTGAAAGGGTACAGCAGGGAAGAAAGGTTGCTGGTTCCTTGAAAGCAGTGATAAGAAACAGGGAAGTGAGCATGGAAGTGAAAAAGTTACTACATGACAGTATTGTGATACCAACTCTAACGTACGGAAGTGAAGCTTGGACGTTGTTGGAAGGACACAAGTCAAGAGTGAGAGCAGTGGAAATGAGTTATTTAAGAGGAGCCTGTGGAGTCACATGGAGAGACAGGCTGACGAATGAGGATATAAAGGAGCGTTGTGGTGTTGATGTGGATGTGATAGGAAGCGTTATGAGGAACACACTGAGGTGGTTTGGCCATGTGGAGAGGATGGAGGGTGAAAGACTGACGAAGAGAGTGTATGTGAGTGAGGTGGAGGGGGAAAGAGGGAGGGGGAGGCCGAGGATGAGATGGAGGGATGGGATGGAGAGGTATATGAGAGAGGGGGGTGTGAGCTGGGAGCAGGGGAGTGAAATGGCGGGGGACAGGGCGACTTGGAGGCGATTTGTTTGTGGCCACCCCAAACGGGATTGAGGCGTCTGGCAATAGGTAGATAGATAGACTTCCTCCAGAGGTGTTCAGATGTTGGCAGGACCTTGAAGGGTTCCAAGATGAGGAGTTATGTAGTGTGTGTGTGTGTGTGTGTGTGTGTGTGTGTGTGTGTGTGTGTTTTGTTCTCTCCTACTTGCACTACGTTTGCCTAACACATGCGATGCACACAATAGATTTCTCCACAAACATTCGCTGAACGACATACATATGTATGTGTGGCATATTTCTTGTCTCTGAACCTTGTGCTAGGTTTTTGCTAAGTCAGTCAATGCACACAATATTTCACAGTGAACACTCACTGCACTATTTTATACGTATGTTTCACACTAGACCATTCGCAATATAGCACTGTCTGAGATTGGTACAATACCTTTTCACTGAAGTTTGTGATTGTGTGGCATATGTGTTGTCTGATATTTGCGCTAGGTTTTCGCTAAGTCAGTCAATGCATGCAATATTTCTCGGTGAACACTCACCGCACTATTTTATATGTATGTTTCACACTAAACAATATGCAATATTGCACTGTCTGAGATTGGTACAATACCTTTTCACTAAAGTCTGTGATTGTGTGGCGTATTTGTTGTCCCTAATACTTGCACTAGATTTGAGCTAAGTCAGTCAATGCACACAATATATCTCGACGAACACTCACTGCACTATTTTATAGGTATATTTCACATTAAACCACATGCAGTATAAAACACTATCACATGATTCCATCACAACCTCCTCTATTATTCCCTTCCTGACTCTATGGCTTATGTGACCGTTTGTTTCCTTAACCCCTACACCGCGGGCATGTTTACCGACGTTTTGCGTGTGCCACGGGGTTATTCGGGCTCCGACAGACTCTCAAAAAATATTTGCCAAAAATCAGTTATTAGTCCTAGAATATTAAAATTACATATGCTTATGGCACATACCTTCAGCTTTCTCCTGGAATGTTTGTTGAGCCTTCGTCAGTTACCGTAGGACTTGTGGAGACCTCTGAAGTTGGGTAACGAAGTCTCCACTTTACACTTCCCGACAACCCGTAATATGATTACCACAGCCAGATATTAACACTATAAACACTACTCTATGATTTTCAAGTAGTTTGGGATCCATACTCCAAAAAAAAACCCACTGTGAAAGCAATGAAAATTACGAGTGCGTCTGACCTTCCCACTTGCGCTAGTTCGCTCTTGGTACTCTGTCATTTATTATTCATAAAACCCCTCACACTTTATATTTCTATTACTATATAACACTTATATATATCTACAGTCTTTATCCATAAGTTTCCTTCAGTAGTATTAGTTTATTGTCACTGTAGGGATTCAATTTCTTTCAGTAAAATACGTAGCATTCACTTTCTCGTCCTGTATACTAGCATTGAGAGTGAATGTCACTTTCATCTTCGCTCTCATAACTCATAGTATTCAGACATGCTAGAGTGAAACTTTCACTTTCATTACTCCTAGGGTATATACTCGTATTCTTATAATACTACTCATTTACATTTCTATTTACGTTCTCTATTTTATTTACCTTATTTACATTTCCATTTTATTTACACTGTGTTATGTACTGTCACTTGAAGTAACTTATAAAACTATTTTCCATTGTTCACGTATATTTACATTCATTACTTTCACTTGCTGTTTACACATTATTTACACATTATTTACAATTCCACTTGCACTGTTTTACTCAATAGAAAGATCGTAGTCACTCTTTTTTCAATTGTCAGCCCTTTACCTCTTTCCACACGAGGTTTAGTAGGGGGTAAAGGTCACAAGGCCCTTTGCATGGGGGTGAAAAAGTCCCTGAAGTCAGCAAGAAGAAACAGACGTACCTCTACTTCGGAAGATGAGAGTAAACTGATAACGGAGGGCCGGGGTAGAGGCCTACTTAGGGAATATTCAGTGCTACCAATGTTAGCTCTTGAAACAGCTATGAATAGCACTGAAATGATCGGCAGGAAATCTAGACAATACATTATAAATTAGGTAGTTCCAGGTGAATGCAAATATCACTTAGACTTCTCCCTTCCCTCCTTACATGTATATTTATTACGAAAATAGATTATACGGCATATTTCAAGGGGAAAAAAAACAGCGAAAATTAGCGAACGAGTGCACGTGAGGTGTTGTCAGGTAATAATTAGCCAATTCCAGGTGTATGGCACTCTCACTTACCTTATTTCTTTCTTGTATATATTATTTGGTATAAGAATAGGACATAGGGCTTATTTCAATGGATGAAATCAGTGAAAAATTCCAGGGAAGATTTACTTGGCGTAGCACGTCCAGGCAGGCGAGAGGATAGGGTAATGGAGGGGGGGTAGGGAGGGGAGTCAAGAACGGGGAGAAATGGCTAAATTGTCAACAATGGATGGGAGTACAGATGAGATTAGGAGTGCTGACTAGTGTTGGACATTGGCAGTACTGACAGATGATACAAGCCCCCACTTGGAAGCCCAGGTGAATTCAAAATAACACAGAATCACAAAAGCGACGCCCCGCGGTATGATCCCTTGCTCCCAAGCGTCACGAAAGTGACGCCCCGCGGTTAAAGGGTTAACGACTAAGGCATATCTCTATGGCGTACATAACGCCTGCTATGGTGGGTCAGTTATTTCACCAATCCCGGCACTATATATTTCATAAAATATAGGTATTGCTTTCACTATAAAGGTAAAATACTCACATCATTTATGGGCAGGGTGAAGCAGAATGGGAACCCCATTATAACAAACCAGACTCCTGCCTTTAGGCCTAATAGCTGATAATGGGTCCAATGCTTTACAAACAATATATCTACGTTCCATAGACACAATCACTTTGCATTATGGTCAAAATCACTGTACAATCACAATATTTCAATAATGGCTTCTGCCTCGGGTGGGAGGGGGAAAATGACTGATTTAAAGGGACGACTGACAGCAGCACTACCCTTCCGTCCAGCTGGTCGTGAGATACTGAGGTTTTTCTGCTGCACACTGTCTCATCAGAGCAGTCACAGTGTTGCCAAGTGTTTAACTCGGAAGAGA
The DNA here is from genome assembly GCF_032717465.1 of Coenobita brevimanus. Classification (NCBI taxonomy): domain Eukaryota; kingdom Metazoa; phylum Arthropoda; class Malacostraca; order Decapoda; family Coenobitidae; genus Coenobita; species Coenobita brevimanus. The sequence continues at coordinate 33,235,286 of NC_137006.1, forward strand.
GATACACCCACTAGAACTCACCAAAATTTGATGGAAATTGGCATTTAACTTTCCTTTTGACTGGATTCTTTTTCTGCTTAACCCCTAGGGTATGCAATTCTCCAGCCTCGACTGTCCCCCAGGATGCAAAAACAGGCCTATTTTTTGACTTTCTCAAAGGTTAAAAGTTTTAAGTCCGATTTTTAGAGCTTGAATTTACACACCTGAAAACGCAAACCCCACCCTCCTAGACCCAATAGTTACCGAGCTATGGCCCGTCAAAGTTTATAATAGTTACCTGTCACAGCCCCGACGAGAAAGAAAATATGCTGTTCACACCTATTTTCTTCACAAAAATACGTACAAATATCACCAAAATCAATTTTTTTGGTGTGTATTGATGTTATAAATTATTGTAATGCACTTAGAAAAAATGAAATGGTGACAACCCCCCCCCCTAGTAAATATGATAAATAGTAAAAATTATCCTCCCCTCCTCTCCCCTCCTCATACCTCCAATCCCCTCCCTCCCCTTCCCTTCCCTCCCCTCCCCTCCCCTCGCCTAACTTCCCCTCCCCCCTCCCCTCCCCACCAAGCCGTCAAATCTAGCTAGGGAAAATGGTCATGAACCCCTCAATAAAAATATGATAAATAGTACAAATTATCCTCCCCTCCTCTCCCCTCCCCATACCTCCAGTCCCCTCCCTCCCCTTCCCTTCCCTCCCCTCCTCTTTCCTCTCTTCCCTTCGAGGGTGGGTAGGTAAAGATACTGCATGCTAGGGGATAGGGGTGAGGGTAGGAGTTGGGGGTCATGGTGGGAGGTGGTAAGGCCAGGAGGGGGAGTATGGGGATGGAGGGATGGGAGGAGACCACCACAAGACACAAAGGAAGGGCCCCAGTGGAGTACAGGGACATGGAGGGAGAAGAGGGGGGAAAGAGCCTCCCCCAGTCATGAGGAGATCCACATAGGAGGGGAGGGATGCATGAGGAGGGTGTGAGAGTGGTGGTGGTGGTGGGAAGAGCGGTGGGAGGTAGGGTAGCAACAAGGTAGTGGGGTAGAGGGATGTGGCGAGAGGGAGTTGGGGGTACACCCCCCATCGCCTGGGTATGGGCCTGGGTCCCCCCTCCGGTGTGTCCAACACTTAGTTCCGATTGGTTAGAAGCCATCTGGATCACAGTTGGGGTGGAGCCAGGTGCCGCCAGTTTTTTGTGGATGTTGCACGATCTGTATTGCTCATCCTTTTAAGAAATTATGCAAAAAGCCTGATCGATGAGATTAGTACTTTAGTGGTTAACAATGCGATTCACGTCTACATGCGTTTATATGCCAAACCACAAAGAACGCGATTTGGGTCAACGTGGCTCGGAGGGTTAATTAACATTCTACCATACACCTTACCTACAATACTCAACAGACTTATACCCCTAAAGCTAGTACATTCACACTTATCACCCTTACCTTTATGCAACGGGACCACACAAGCACTTGCCCAGTAAATTGGCACCATACCTTTCACAAAGCACACACTCAACAATCTTACTGACCAGTCAGCAAAGTCGCTACACCATCTTTCAGGCATTCCACAGCACACCCATCCATACCTGCAGCTTTCCTTGTTTTTATATCCTTTACTGCCTCCTGCACTTCCTCCTTCATGATCAAAGAATCATTCAACCCTTCCAACACATTTATTCCTTGCACCCTTCCATCTGCAACAATCTCAGCCTTGTCTTCCCTCCTCTACATTTAACAATCTTTCAAAATACTCTGCCCATCTCTTCCTTACTGCATCCATCTAGATTAACATCCTTCCATCCTCAGCTTTTACTTGCTCTTCCTTCCCAGACTCTCCCTTTCGCACCCTTTTCACCTTCTTCCAAAACATTGTCTTATTCTGTTGAAAATTCTGTCAATTGCCTACCCCACCTCTCATCTGCTGCCACTTTAACATCACGTACAGCTCTTCTTGCCCTATTCCTCTTTTCCTTATACCTCTCATATGACACCTCATCCTTCCTCTGCAGCCACACTTCATATGCACGTCTCTTCTCAGCCACAGCCATACTTACTACCTCGCACCACCATTCACTTCCTTTTCTTACACCACCACCCACTCGTCTCACACCACACATCTCTTCTGCATGCCCCACCACAGCACTCTTAAACAACTGCCATTCCTCCTCCACACTGCCATTTTCCTGATCTTTCACTGCTTTCCACTCGTCTTTCAATTTCTCCTACTACTCTATCATTTTCTCTCTTTTATCCAACTCACTCACATTCAAAACCTCCCTGCCACACCTAACTCTCCTAGCTCTCACTCATCTCTTACCTACTCTTAACTTTCCCTCCACCAGGCAGTGGTCAGACATACCTCCACCCTCCCCTCTCAGAACTCTCACATCCAACAATCTTCCTATTACATTTCTGGACACAACCACATAGTCCATCAATGCTCTATCAACAACCCTTCCACCCTCCTGTCTCACCCATGTATACTTATAAATATCTTTCTTCTCAAACAAGGTATTTCCAATCACCATCTCTCGCTCAACACACATTCCTATCATTCACTTTCCATTTTCATTTCTTCCTGGCACACCATGCATACCAACTACACCTTCAACTGTTATATTTCCCACCCTAGCATTCAGATCTGCCATCATTACCACATTCACATTCGCTACAAAACTCTGCAGACACTCATGAACATCATTCCAGAAAGACTCCCTCTCTTGTTCATCCCTTTCACTACCAGTCCCATATGCACTCACAAACAACCACAACTCACGTTCAAATTTTGCTTTCACCCACATCAGTCTCGATGACATCTCCTTCCATTCAGTCACACACTGCTGTACTTCCGGACTCACTAACAAGGCCACACCTTCTCTTGCCCTTCCTCTATCAACACGTGACAATCTTCCATTCACATTCAGAAATATATATAACACACAAATTTCTGCTTTCCCTCCCTCTCTTATCTCCAGTCCAAACACTCTCTCTCTCGATGCCAGTCCCACAAAAACTCTCTCTCTTCATCCAAAATTCCCCCCTTTTCCTCTGCCCACTTGCCCACATCACTCTGCAGCTGCGGAGCACACAAGAAATATATAGAATAGAGTTAAGCAAATTAATCTCCCCCCCATACTGCAAACATTAAAAATATCGCTGGTGAATACAAATCTTTATGTCGCCAGTTTATCCTCCACCGGAAGTCACTGATATTACAAACAATTTTACTCACACCCGTGTCGAGAAAGCAAACAGAATTAACTTAAGATTTTATAAATGTGTACACACCGACAGGCAATAATGTGAGAGTGAGTGTATGTGGGTGAATGCTAGCGTACATAGCACCGACGTACACACCTCGCCTGGCGACATGCACGCATTATACATACACGATACATACACAAAATATATATACATTCTTACACATGTAACAAGCCTACACCTATGAAAGAACTTTCCCTTAGGAAAATTCGTTCCTAAGAACGTGACAAATAATCAGCGATGATATTGTCAACACCCTTAATATGTCTAATATCCAAATGAAACTGCTGAAGGAGCAAACTCCAATGCGTCAATCGCTGATTCTTCATCTTTAAAGTATTCAGAAATTTGAGTGGGTGATGATCAGTATGCACCATTGATTCTCAAACTATGGGTCGCGACCCAAAAGTGGGTCGTGAGAGGAATTTTGATGGGTTGCAGAGACATAGAATAGGCCTAATGCTTTCAGTATATTTTATTTATTTATTTGAAATCGTAATTCTCTCTCTCTCTCTCTCTCTCTCTCTCTTTTACCTTGTGGGTCGCGAAGTCTGGAAATATTTCAAATAGGGTCACACACTAAATAGTTTGAGAACCGCTGGTATATACAATGACACTAGGTTCAAATGCAGGGACATACACAGAAAAGTGCTGCAGGGCGAGGATCAAGCTAATAGTTCCTTTTCAATAACAGAATAATTATGTTGAGAAACTGAAAACTTCTTACTGAAATATTAAACAGGATGCTCTATGCCATGATCGTCGTCCTGCATTAACACGGCTCCTGCACCCACGTTACTAGCATCTACAGCAAGTTTAAATGTCTTATTAAAGTTTGGTGCAGCCATAACTGGATAATTACACAAGATCTCCTTGGTTGCATCAAAACTATACTGACACACATCAGTCCGGACATATTTTCTATCTTTCTTAAGCAATTCAGTGAGAGGGGCCACTGTTGTTGCAAAGTTCTTCAAAAAACAATGGTAGTAACCAATACTGCCAAGGAATCTCCAAAGCTCGCACCTGTTTTGTGATGCCTTATAACTCTTTATTGCCTCCACCTTAGAGTCAGGGGGGCATACACAACCATGGCCAACCACATAACCAAGATATTGAGTTTGTGCACAAACAAGCTCGGACTCTTTAAATTTACTACAAGGTGAGCCTCGGAAAGCCTGGACAGCAAAACGCCTAGTTCTCTTAAGTGGCTTTCCTAATCATCGGTAAAGACTCCTTCATCATCAAGTATATGACACAATGCTTCATACCACCGACAACCATATTAATTAATTGCTGGAATGTTGCCGGGGTGTTTTTCATACCATACGGCATCACATGACACTGATATGTTTGTCCGTCTGCCACAAAACATGAGACTTCCTTAGTCTGTTTGGTCAAAGGCACTTGCCAGAAGCCTTTCTTGAGATCTAACTTGGTGATGTATCTATGCAGTCCTCAAGCCGGGGCAGTGGATATGTTTCAGTCTTGGTAAGTGAGTTCATCTGTCTGTAGTCTATGCAAAATCATGCGGTGCCATCTGGTTTAGGCTGCAACATCACAGGGAAACTCCAGGGACTAACACAGGGGTAGATAAGCCCATGGTCCCATATATAACTGAGCTCCCAATGCATCACGCCAACACATTGAGGACTAACACAATAAAGGGGCAGGAACGGTGTCACCCACATCCACATCGTGCTGAATCCAATCAGTCTTCCCAGGGGCACCGCTGAACACTTCCTTGTAAGTTGACAAGAGGGCAACCAACTGTAATGCTTGATCCTGAGGCAGATGTGCTAACTGCTGAGAGTGGACTCAGCCTCATCATTCTTCACCCAGCTACAATCTGGAAACTTGCAGTCCACCTTAAACAAGTCACTCTCAACACCCTTCTCAGCAGCAGCAGCAGTGGCAGACACAAGATGTACAGGAGCCAAATCATCTGGTGCACGATAGTACGGCTTCAACATGTTTGTGTGGCACAGTTGGTGCTTCTTCCTTCTGTCAGGGGTCTCCACCAGGTAGTCGGTGTCTCCAATACATCGCACTGCAGGATAAGGACCACTAAACTTAGCATCCAGCGGCTGACCCTGCAGTGGTAGCAATATCAAAACCTCGTCACCGACCTTAAACTCCCTCAGCCTGGCCTTTCGATCGTACTACACCTTCATGTTGTCCTGAGCCTGCTTGAGATTGTCCTGGGCCAGTTCCAGAGCCTCACTCATACGGGTCTTGAAGTCCTGCACATAACGGAGTAAGCTCTGGCTACTGCTCCAAGTCTCTTTAACCAAGCTCAGGGGACCCCGAATTTGATGGGCAAACACAAGCTTGTTAGGACAGAAACCCAAACTCTCCTGGGGGACTTCCCTCATAGCGAACAGGAGGAACGGCACACCACGTTCCCAGTCATTAGAGTCCTCAAGACAGTACCTGCAGAGCATATTCTTGGGTGTCTGCTGGTAACGCTCCAAGGTACCTTACGTCTCCGGATGGTAGGCACTGCTCTTGATGTGTGTAATGCCAAGTTGAGCTAACAACTGCTGGAAGATGTTGGAAAGGAAATTAGACCCTCTATCTGACTGAACCTTCCAGGCCAAACCAAACTTCGTAAAGAAATCTAGCAAAACTCTGACCACTACCTTAGCTTTGATAAAATGGAGAGGTATCGCCTCGGGGAACCTCGTGGTAGGGGTGGGCGTATCGATACCACACTATCGATACTTTTGATATCAGCTATTTAAGCTTAAGTATCGATACTGGTGCCTAGGTATCGATATTTCAATTACTCAAAAAATAATGTTCCAATATGACAATTTTTAAGGAGAAATTAAGTAATTTCAATATGCAGAAAAATAATTATTTACTATGCTGAAAAACAGAGATAATATTTGGCAGCCCTGTGTCTTTGTCTCCTGTCATCCCACGTCATCGGGTGTGAAACCTTAGTGTATAACAGTCACACCACTGACCTTGACCGGAAACCACTGTCACACCAGTGCTGGGATCCCTAGGCTATATATAAAAAAAAAGTATTAAGCAAAGGTCAAGGTATCGGTATCGGTAATCGATACTACCGATACTAGTAAAAAAGGTAATTGGTATTGTTTCAATATAAAATAGCTGATATCGCCCACCACTGCCTCGTGGAGGGGTCAATGACAGTGAGCAAATATGAGTTACTGCTAGAAGTTGGAGGCAAGGGTCCCACCATATCAATAATTAACCTGGAAAAAAGGGGATCAATGGCAGGAATGGAGACAAGAGGGACCTTAGGGACAGACTGATTCGGCCTACCCACTACTTGATAGGTATAACAATGTTTGACAAAATTAGCCACATCTGCTGCCATGCAGGGCCAGTAGAACTCCACACGCAGCCTCTCCATGGTCTTCCTTACACCCATGTGACCTGTGAATGGAGTAGAATGGGCCATTTGAATTAACTCCTGCCTGCACTCATTAGGTACTATGATCTGACGGTAGTCCCACATCACGTCATCTATATTCACATGTAGAGGTCTCCACCGTCTCCACAAAATCTCATCTTTCACATAAAAACATCCACCCTTCTTCTCAAAATCATCCACCACACACAACTTCAACCTCTGAATCTCCTGGTCTCCAGTCTGCAACTCCTTTAACTTCTCATTGTTCACCTCCTCCAATGGAACAGCTTGAATATCTTCCAAAGAACCCATAAACATATCCACCAAGGATATCTCATTGACCAATTGTTTTGTGTCCTCGGACGTAGGACTAACTGTTGCCTCTGGTATGGTGACGCAGGGCACACTACAAGCAACCTTCTCCTGTCGACTCCTTTCTGCACATGACATGGACCTAGTCACTGCACAAACTGGGAATACCTCTGCATCATTGGAATCAACCTGCGAGGGAACTTCAGGCACTGGCACCTCTGACAAAACTGGAGTGGTAATCTCCTTGTCTCTCACTAGGTCATTGCCAAGTATTAACCCTACACCGCGGTCATGTTTTTGCACTCATTGCACGTCCCGCGAGGATATTCACACTCCAACTGACTTTTTAAAAATATTTGCCAAAAATAAGTTATTAGTCCTAGAATATTATAATTATATGTGCATATGGCACATACTTTCAGCTTTCTCCTGGGATGTTTGTTGAGCCTTCGTCGAGTACCGTAGGACTTGTGGAGACTTCTGAAGTTGGGTAACGAATTCTCCACTTTACATTTCCCGACACCCCGTAATATGATTACCACAGCCTGATATTATCACTAGAAACACTATTTTATGATTTTCAAGTAGTTTGGAATCCGTACACCAAAAAAAAAAAAAAACTGTGAAAACAATGAAAATTACGAGCGCATACGAGCTGCCCACTTGCGCTCATTCCCCGCTGATATTCTGTCATTTATTATTCATAAACACACCCACACTTTATATTCCTATTACTTTATTACACTTATATGTATATACAGTATTTATCCATAAGTTTCCTTCAGTAATAGTAGTTTATTTTCACTCCAGGCATTAACTTTCTCATTCAGTAAACTAGCGAAGAGAGCAAAGCTTTGACTGTCATTACTCCAAGTATTTGTACTCATATTCTTATATTAGTAATTATTTACACTATTTTATTTACACTATGTTATACACTATCACTTCCAGTAAATGAGGGCTTCTTTCCCTAGGAGCCAGGATGAACTTGAAACACTGAAGCACTCGTAGTTTATCACCATTTCCTCCACTGGTTCATCACACAATTCACCAGAAAGATTGTAGTCACTGTCCATCATTATCATGGATAAATTAGCCAGTTCACACTCCACAGCAGAGTCATTTAGTCCTTTACCCCTTCCCACACGAGGTTTAGTAGGGGTAGAGGTCACAGGGTCCTCTAGAAGTGGCGGAAATGGAGGGGCGCGAGTGTTACGTGCTTTCATCTCAAGAAACAACACTGAACTAAATGACGAGGCGGATATGGGGCCGCCAAGAGTTGACAACGTCAGCGAGGTGACAGCTGCTAATTTATATGCTGTGAAATGATTGGCAGGAAATTAGGTAGTTCCAGGTGAATGTAAATATCACTTAGGCTTCTCCCTTCCTTTCTTCTATATATTTTTATTACGAGAATAGATTACACGGCATATTTCAAGGGGAAATTACCAGGGAAAATTAGCGAACAAGTGCACGTGGGGTGTTGCCAGGTGATAATTAGCCAACTCCAGGTGTATGACACTATCAGTTACCTTATTTTTTTTTTTTGTATATATTATTTCGTATAAGAATAGGGCATAGGGCTTATTTCAATGGATGAAATCAGTGGAAAATTCTGGGGAAAATTTGCTTTGCGCAGCACGGCCGGGCAGACGAGAGGAGAGGGTAATGGAGGGGAGGTAGGGAGGGAGTCAAGAACGGGGATAAATAGCTAAATTGTCAACAATGGATGGAAGTACAGATGACATTAGCAGTGTTGACTATTGTTGGACAGTGGCAGTACTGATAGATGATACAAGCCACCACTTGAAAGCCCGGGAGAATTCAAAATAACATAGAATCGGAAAAGTGAAGCCCCGCGGTGTGATCCATTGCGCCTTAGCATCACGAAAGTGACGCTCTCTGGTAAATAATCTACAACACCCAATTGTGTCGATTCATCAAACAACTGACATTCAACCTCACAAGAAACTAGTGGCACAGTCTTTGTGCCAGTTACTCCCCTAATCAGAACAAATGCTCCTCCTGCAACATCAAGAACTTCATTATTTGGCCTTACCCACTAAGAAATTGAAGAACCAGTGTCACGAAGAATGTGTATAGGATGTTGCACGCATTCATCTTCACCGAACCATAAAACAGGTAGGGGGCATACGAAGAGGCAGGGGCAACACTGCTCGTCACCACCGATAGCACACCTCCTGAAACAGTGGGCTCAGACACAACTGTGGCCTCCTTCTTCCCACCTTCCTGAACAACATCTACCCTAGAAGGGGGTAGAACATCAGAGTTTCCCTGACTAACAACTGGGGAACCAACTGAAAGAGTAACCACGAGAGAAAACTTAATATGGTACGAGATGGAAGTAGGCAACACTAGATAACTAAATCTGACTAAGTAAGAAAACCGAAAAAAAAAAACAGTGAAAATGGAAATGACCAAATAATGAACAACAATAAAGAGACACTAACTCCAATCTCACAACACAGGTCCGAAAGTAAATAAAATTAGCTGACGTTAGCAAGGGCAAAATAAACACAATGAAAAATACCTAATACAAGCTAATAATCATTCATCATCATCATCTGGACCTCCTTTCCCACCCTAGGGCAGGGTGAAGAGTAGCAATGTCCAGACAGACCAAATTTGCCCAGTCCAGTGGGCCATGCTTCCATTCACTCATCATTCAAGCCCCCGGAATCCTGGCTCTATCGGATACGCCAAAAACTTTCACTACATTCTGTAGCTTCACATAATTGTATCCGATAGAGTCAATCCAGATGCTTTCTATCTATCTATTGCCAGACGCCATAATCCAGTAAGGGGTGGCCATTTGACTTCGAGTTATTTGTTTTACAGGGAGGGGCACTAACCCTCCACCAACCCACTTGTTGACACGTAGGGAGCACGTATGGTTATATGTTTTTTTTTTTTTATGCGAGGAAGAAGGAACCAAAGGCCATGAGCCTGCAGTAACAGCTCCCCCCAAGAGAAAAACAAAATAGAATAGAGAGCCAAATTCAAGATCCGATAATTTTGAGATGCCTGGACACACTGCGTTTGAAAGACTGGAGATCATAGGCAGCAGGAAATACAGACAGAGGGAGACAGTTCCAGAGCTGACCTGTTGCATAAATGAAAGACTGGGAGTAATGGTTAACTCTTGCATTAGAGAGTTGGACAGAAAAGGGATGAGAGTTTTCTGCCAGACGGGTGCTACGCGCCCATCGTAGAGATGGAGGAATGCAAGCAGACAGTTCAGAGGAGCAGTGACCATTAAAGTAGCGATAGAAAAGAGATAAAGATGCAACAGTGTGGCGAAGAGACAGAGGTTGAAGGGAGTCAGTAAGAGGAGGAGAGTTAATGGGATGAAAAGCCTTTTACTCCACCCTATTGAGAAGAGCTGTATGTGGGGAGCCTCCCCACACATGAGAGTTGTACTCCACACAGGGGCGGATAAAACCCCTGTATAGAGTCAACAATTGTGCAGGGGTAAAGAAAGAGCGGAGTCGGCTTAGCACACCCAATCTCTTGGAAGCAGATTTTACAAGAGATGTAATATGATCTTTCCAAGATAAGTCCCGAGTAAATGAAACCCCAAGCATGTTCAAGGATGATGCAGGATTAAGCTGAATATTATTAAACATTAGTGGGTATACCTGTGGAAGATTTTGTCGGGTTGACAGGTGTAAGAACTGAGTCTTAGATGCATTAAAAACAACCATATTATTATTACCCCAGTCAGAGATACGAGCCAAGTCAGACATTAGGTGTGCCATAGCCTCATCCCTTGTTTGTTGAAGTAACTGTTGAGATGGGCGTTGCGGGAACCGAATGGAAAGGTGAAGGGTGGAGTCATCAGCGTATGAGTGGATAGGATTAGATGTACAGCTTAGAAGATCATTGATGAATAAAAAGAGGAGAGTTGGTGACAGGACAGAGCCCTGAGGAACACCACTGTTGATAGAAATAGGAGAAGAACGATGGCCGTCTACAACAGCGGCTATAGAACGACCAGAAAAGAAGCTAGCAATGAAGGCACAGATAGAAGGATAGAAACCGTAGGAGGGCAGTTTGGAAATTAAAGATTTATGCCAGACTCGATCGAAAGCCTTTGAGATGTCAAGTGCAATGGCAAAGCTTTCGCCAAAGTCCAGAAAGGAGGATGACCAGGAGTCTGAAATGTAGGTGAGAAGATCGCCAGTGGAGCGGCCCTGTAACTTGCAATACTTTGGTGATAGAAACTCCGTGTACAAACAGCTAGATAAGGAGTTTAGTACAAGCTCACAGTAAAACAGTCTGCCCGTGTCGGCTGTCTGCTAAGAACTGATGCAATAACGCCGTCTTCAGGCGTGGGAGAGCATGCTGACCTAGCAAATTTAGTGGGGGCATGTATGCATTGGGGGGGGGACATATATACATCGGGGGTAGACATATTGTGGAGGGGGTACACTACTCCCCCGGGTAGCTGAGATGGTGTCTCCTGACACCAGGAGTTAAATGGTGGGTGATTATAGTAGTAAGGCAGGACCGGGGAGGTTCGTACAAGGGATAAATATGATACAGGGGCAGTAGGGGGGACATGGCCATGTGGAGGGGAGGGAATTAGAAGGATATATACATATAAGATATACAAGGAATAATAGGTACAAATCCAGTAAGGGTCGAAGGTATATAATTATAAACATAATGGGAATTGCACAATAATAGTTTGATACATGATAAACAAGGAGTAGATATGAGAGTTCTAGTGTTGTTCTTCCTTCATTTTTTTTTTTTTGTGTGTGGATTTTCTGTAGGATACACTGTCACTGAGTAATGTATGAAAGAAATACCATCATTTTCTAGTAGGCAGAGTGCTGTTCACAGTTTGGTTAATTGTCAGATGGCATTGCTAGTCACTGAATGTGAGGGCACTAAGTACGGGGAGTCTCTATGTCGTGTGTAGGGCGTACTATGCCTGGAGCGACTCTGATTTCCTGGAGTCGACATTCCATTTTTCTGACACAACAATGCACTGCACAGATGATGAGTAGAAAACCTATGAAAGCGATAACCACAGGGGGAAATACAACTGTTGGATGAACCCATGAACGGCTGAAGGCCAGAGAAAATTGATCCATAATGAAATCACTCATTGAGGAAGGTGAGCATGCGCAAGTGAGGGGAGGTGATGGTAATGTTGGCAGATGGTAGGGTTGAAGGCATGTCGATTGGTTGAAAGATGTCATAGGAGTGTTTACGAACAGCTTGGTGATAGCGAGTGGCGTAAGTGATGACGGACTCCGATTTGACGGTACAATAGTCAGGTGCTTTGTAGAGACCACTAGCGAGGACGGAGCGAACGGAAGAACCAGGATACATGATTGTGACAGAGATGGGAACAGCAAAGAAGAAGTACTGACATGGTTGAGGTGAGCATGGTGGACCGGGAGGTCAGGAGCTGAGACAAAAGAACAGGCTGAGTAGATGGAATAGTTGCGAACTAAAGCAGACTCACAGGGTGTAGCACTGCTAGGGAAGATAGCGAAAAGGTGGTCAGCACAGAGACGAGAGGTCGGAGTAAGGGAGGAACATTGCTGGAGGTCTGTGGAAGAAAGGAAGGCAACGGTAAGATGATCATGGGAGAGGAGGAAATATTCTGAAGGAACAGATACCTGTAACAAGGAGTTGTTGAGGCGGAAAGGGAAGGGAATGATGTGGAAAAGGTTAAAGGTTATGGCAGAACGGAGAGGAATATGGACGACGACGTATGTAGTGAGAAGAGTGGCTTCGAGAACAGGATAATAATATTCAAGGGAGGAGTAAGGGAGGACTGGGGAGAGACCGAAGATGGAGTGAGCCCATTCCAGGACAGAACGGAGAGCTGAGACAGGTACTAAGTCGGCAGTGACACGTCCATTGATAGCATCGACCAGGATACGAACCAAGGTAGAGACTTGAGACAGGAGAGAGTCAACGGCCAGTTGGAGATTATCCATGTTGAGTTTGAGGTAGAAGAACTGAGAGATAATGTTGAGATCTGAAAGGTGGCGTTGTAAGATATCGGTGAAATTGTTTAGAGTGGACGTGACTTCATTGAGTTGGGTTGTGAGCTTCTGTAACATAGTGTGTTGGATTTTAATGACTCGGCGTTGTGATTCTAGGGCTGAAGCTAAATGAGTGAGATCAGATTTGAAGCCAGAAATGTCACGGGCTGTAGCAACGCCAAACAAGCCACTCAGAATCTCACCGCCGAAGTCGAAGAGACCTCGTTTCACACGAGAACGACCCACGGGTGTCTGAATGGAAAATGTGTCATTGAGCTCAGTGAATCTATTACTTATGTATTGCAACTGCCAGGAGAGTGGGAGGAAAAGGTGATAGAGATACTCATTCGGGTTGTGTGTCCCCATGAGGGCTGTGAGATGGTTTCTGATTCCGTGGAGCTGGTGCGCGTAGGCAGCTAGGGCAATGGCTACGTCGGCCAGGGGCGCAAGATCGTAGCGCAAGGAGACCTCGCCTCCTGAGCCGACCAAGGCCCCGGGACGTACTCCACCATCGTCCTGACCTGACCCAGACCCCAGGAGGGTCAGCACTGCCAGCAGGGAGAGCGATAACATCGTACCTAGAAAATCAGGGTAGAGTTCATGGGGGAGGTCGTGAAGAGGTTGATGGGCAGAGTGCAGTTTGGACCGATAGTGATTGATTGATGAATGAGCAGGTGGAGATGGAGAGGAAGGAGACTGAGGGATAGGTGGAGACAAGGTAGACTGAGGGATAGGTGGAGACAAGGTAGACTGAGGGATGGGAGGAGGGGAAGAGGGGGCAGGAGGTTGTGTAAGTGACTCTTCCAACACAAGGCCACGGGGTGCTCGCTTTAAGTCATCGACGTGGACCCATCTGGTGTCCTTAGTGGACAGGTCCTGGAGGTGAAATTTGTTGCCTTGTTGAGGGAGGACGCGGTAGGGCCCTGTAAATTTGTCATCCAACTTAGAGGAACGCGTATGGGAATGAGCAAAGACAAGATCGCCTACACTGATAGTGATAGGAGAGGCTGACTTATGTTGGCGCTGCAGCATGTCCTCCTGAGAGGAAGCCAAAGTGGATTGGACATACTTGTGGATTGTCTGGAAGTTGGCCAATTTTAGTTTAACATAATCATCCATGTTGTAGATGGGTTCTGGCTTTGAGGATAAGAGAGAGTATGGGAGGTCCTTGTCAAAACCAAAGAGGACGAAGAAGGGAGATTCAGCAATGGATGCATTGATGGAACTATTGATGGAGGATGCCACTTGGGGAATCCAGTCATCCCAGGACGAACTATGGGAGCCTAGATGTCTGAGGCAATCTAAGATTTTACGGTTGTGGCCTTCTACAAGGCCATTGGAAGCCGGATGGTTAGGCACGACATTGCACTTGCTGATACGAAAGTGGCGACAGATCTCATCGAGAAGGCTATTGTTGAACTCTGTACCGTTGTCAGTAAGAATGGTATGAGGGGTACTGAACGGGCAAATTACGTGATCTACAAGGGCACGTGCAACGCTCTTCGCGGTCTTGTCGGAGAGGGGTACGAGGACACAGTAGCGGGAGAAGTGGTCGACCGCTACGAACAAGTACTCAGCGCCAGATTCTGTGAGAGGTAGTTTTAAGAGATCGATTGAGACAGTTTCCCATGGTCGTGATGGGATTGGGTATTGTAAGAGAGGTGCTGGTAAGCCGGTTGATCCTTTGTAGCGGTGGCAGGAGAGGCAAGAGTCACAGTGGGCATTGATATCGTGGCGCATGGTTGGCCAATAGTATTTGAGACGTGCTTGGCGCAAGCATCGGTCTTTACCTGGATGGGAAGCTTGAGGAGTATTATGAACAATATGAAGAACCTTTGGTATCAGGGCAGTGGGGACAACAAGTTGGCGTACTTCATGATTGGGCATATCTTTGCCTGTTAGCAGTGTTTTCCTGTACAAGAGATCATCATCAAGCATGAACTCATCTAGTGATACTGGCAGAGTAGGTAAGGTCGAGGCATCGCCAGATTCTAGGAAATAAATGACTTTGGACCACATGGGGTCTTGGCGTTGAAAGTTTCGAACAACGTCTGACGTTAGTGTAGTGTTTTCAGTTACTTCAGGCTGCAGTGATGTTATAGCTGCTGCTACGTGACGTGAGAGTGCGTCTGGGACTATATTCAACTTGCCTGGTACATATTGAAAAGTGGGATTAAAGTCCTGGATGATGATAGACCATCTAGCTAGTCTACCTGTTAGGTTGCGATTCTTGAACAAATCACATAGTGGAAGGTGGTCTGTTTGGATATGCACTGGATAACCATAGACTATATCTCTGAAATGTTTCAAGGACCAGATTACCGCTAGCGCTTCGAGATCTGTGACACTGTAGTTACGTTCAGTGGTTGTAAGAGTGCGACTAGCATACGCTATTACGCGCTTCTTTGATGCTTCATCGAGTTGCATCAAAACGGCACCAAGTCCAGTGCCTGAGGCGTCTGTGCAGAGAAGGAAGGGTGTGGTATAATCAGGGAACGCTAGAACAGGGGCATTTACAAGAGCTGTCTTTAGCTTTTGGAAAGCCTGTGACTGGTTGTTAGTCCAAACAAAGGGCACATTCTGCTTGAGTAAGTGGGTCAGAGGAGCGGCGATCTTCGCGTAATCCCGGATATAGCGATGATAATAGCCACTGAGGCCCAGGAAACTTCGTACAGCGTCGGTAGTGGTAGGTTCTGGGAAGTTAATGATTGCCTTAGTTTTATCCTCATTAGTATGAATGCCTTGTGCATCTACGACATGGCCTAGGAATTTGATTTTCTTTCGCAGGAAGTCACATTTACTGAGATTGATTTTCAGGCCTGCGAGCTGGAGGCGTTCAAAGACTTGCTGGAGTTTGGTAAAATGATCAGGGATGGATTTACTCACAACAATGATATCATCTAGGTAAGCAAAAAGAGAGTGTCCCATCATACCGCTGAAGACTGAATGGATAAGTCGCATGAACACGGAAGGAGCATTTCTCAGACCAAAAGGGAGTCTTAAACTGAAAATGTCCGGAAGGGGTGCTAAAGGCTGTGACTGGGCGAGAGGACTCTTCCATTTCGACCTGCCAGTACCCGCTGAGGAGGTCTAAAGATGAAAAGACTACGTTATTGTCACCAAGGGATTCTAGCAAATCAGTGAGGATAGGTAATGGGAAACGGTCTGGAACGGTGACAGAATTGACCTTACGATAGTCGACTACTGGTCTAAAGTTGCCGTCCTTCTTTGGTACTAAGAAAAGTGGGCTATTCCATGGACTGACGGAGGGTTCAATAATGTCCTGGTCTAACATGTTCTTGTCCATTTGATCTGTTTGCTTTCTCTGGCTGTGAGGCAATCGATACGCTGGTATGTAAATCGGCTGAGTTCCTGGGAGTAGTTCAATCGTATGTTTGACAAGGTCTGTTCTACCCATCGGTTCACCGGGTAAGGCAACCACGTTTCTGTACGAGGTCAGAAGGTCGAGGAGATGAGGCGTATGTTCTGGGAAATCTATGCAAGTGAGATGTGACAGCATATCGGGTGAATGCGTCGGCGCAGATCCCGTAGAGTTAATAGTACATACACCGATTGGCGTATCATCAGTCTGAGTAGTAGGAATTGAGGAATCCTGGCACACCTTTACGGCCGCTGGGTATACTAGGAAGTCTCCAATCTTTACACCACTTTTAAGTTTTAGTGGAGCATTTGTGACATTGAGCAAGTACAGGTAGCATAAACTGTCCTCTAAGACTGTACACCACGCTGACTCATAAGTCAAGCCATTCACACAACACGTCTCAGGTAGGGTTAGTACATCCACTCCTTCTTTCGCACCGGCAACACAAACAGAGACTTTGGTGAACTCATGCGGTAACAAAATTGTGCACGTATTCGTTACTGCACGTTTCGTCTCTGCGTGTTGGAGAAGATCATTCAGACTGTGTGAGGTAGGTAACTGAGACATGTCTAAGTCAGCGACAGTGTTGTCGGGAGAGGATGTAAGAGCCATGTTCGAGGGCTGAGATGATGTATCAGGGGACATTGAGGAATTTATGTCCTTGCTCGCAGTCAGTAAAGGAATGATCTCTGTATTCTCAGATGATAATAGTGGTGGTTTGGACTGGGTTGGACTTTTGGGTAGTAATAGGGACAGAGGTAATTGAAGGACTGATTTGATCGTAAGAACAGGACGGGGACATTCCATAGTGGAAACCGGGAATCCAGAAATGTCTATACTACCACAAGCAGGTAATAATGCAATGGAATGTTGTGCCATGGTGGAGAAACCAATAAGGGCATCTGCGGGATACTGCAAGTCATTAGTGACATGAAATTCAATGAGGATAGGGGGCAAAGCTCTGTGGAGTTTGACTTCAAGGGTGACTCTTCCCTTAACCTTAAACTCTGAGCCGTTAACACCACATAGGCGAATGTCTAGTGGTTCTAGGAAACTGACGTGGCTGTGATGGCGATGAATAATTTGTAAGGGATTTTTGGAGATGAGATTTACTATAGATCTTGTGTCCAAGAAGAATGACGTTGGTATGTCATGACTGCTTCCGAGAATGACTAAACTCGAGGATGTTATGGGACCTACATGGCGGATGGGGAGTTGGGTTTCTGGTTCTACGTGATATTGGTCCGATACAGGTGCGGCGCTTCCCCCGACTGTGGGCGGTTGAGGTAACGACATTCCTCAGTGGTGTGAGTCGTGCTTGATTTGTGGTATTTGCAGTGTGGACGACGTGAGCGGGAAGGCGTACGCTGTCTGGTTTGGGAGTGAGGACGTCTGTATGTACGGTCGCAACTGGATGCTCGATGTCCAGGATGACCACAGTACCAGCAAAGAATCGAAGATTGTCTGTGCCGTCGGGCGCTAGATTGATCACGACCTGCGGTAGGAGAGCGATGTGTGGCAGGTCTGCCGCGTGTGGTGGGACGGGAGCAAAATTGGTTTGGGGTAGTGGAGGTGTGACAGACTGAGGAGGCCAAGGGTTGGGTGGTGCCCTGACGTGTGTAGTTCGAACCTGTTCTTTCATGAATGGCTTTAGTGACCTGAATAATTTTATCTCCTGGATTGAAACCGATTTCCAAGGCTAGCTCTCGCTGTTTAGGAGTAAGCCAGTGAAGGAATCTGAGGTAACCAGTTAAGTCAGCAAAGTTGGTGAGTGAAAGCATTGGAATGCCATTCTTGTCTTCTAACCATTTCGTGCCTACCAGTAATTGGAGCATCTCGCTACTAGTTGCTTTCATGGCGGCGGCAGCTTTGCAGAGCTTGGCATATTGCGCTGGGACGCGCAAGTCCTCATCTAGTTGGTTTAGGAGATTAATGAATCCCATGAGAGACGCTATATTTGAATGCTGGCAACAAAGGCTGATGAGTTCCGTACGAAAATCAGCAAAGGTACGAATGCTATCGAAATGTCCTGCACGGATCGCGGATCCGATGTCTGATTTATCGTGATGCAAGCGACCGAGGAGGTAAGCTACTTTGAGCGATTCCTCGGTAATTTGTCTATTATTTATTTTGGTTTCGACTTCTCTGAGGAAATCATTGACAGACCAAGTTGGGTCCTGGCCGGTAAATTTGGGACGATTGGCATCGTCGAGATAGATAGACTGTGGAGGGTTGGCCATGGCTGGAAGTGTAGAAGTGGCGGCAGGAGAGGTGTGGGAGAGAGAGAAGGTAGTGGCAGTTAAGGGCGAGCAAGACGGGGTATGAAGGGAGGCAGGAGAGGGAACGACAGGGGAAGGAGTAGAGGAAGAAGAAGGGAGTGTAGAGGCAGGAGTAGAGGGGGAAGTATCTGGATTTACGAGGGTAAGACGGGTAGTAAGTGATTCTGCGGGGAGTGAAACGGGAGTCTCAGGTACAGGGCGGTGGTACTCTTTGCCACTTCGTAAATGAGTGATTGTGTTAGAGTCGGCAGACGGGGTATGAGCAGGTGATGTTTCCGGGTCGAGAGGGCTGGTGGTAAGCGGTTGACTTGGAAAGTAGGACATTGAATGCGGCAATGGAAGATGAAAGGATGAAGATGGATACGTAGGTGGAAATGTAGAAATAACAATGGGAGAATGGAATACACTAGGTGTGAAAATGAATGAAGGTGCGGGCATGGATGGTTTAAATAAAAGGTGAAGGATGAGATGGATTATAAATAACGTAGGTGAAGATGAAAACGGGGTAATGGAAATGAGATGGAATATTTACAAAAACCAATCTGTAGAGAAAATCGAGGATAATCTCTATAGAAAGGAAAGATATACTATGGTTACACAGTAGAAACGGGAGTGTCGAGATGTATGACGTGCAGGGTGGCTGGGCGTAGCTGGGCTGGGGTGGGGCGGGGCGGGGCGACGGGGCGGGGCGACGGGGCGGGGCGGGGCGGCGGTGGAGAGACAGCTGGGCGGAGAGGAGAAGAGATGCCACGATGAATCACTGGTAGGGAGTGGCGGTCTTAGGAGGCTCCATAATGCAGACCAGATGCGGGCGATGGTGGAGGCCGGTGGTGGGTGGTGAGGCAAATGTCGGCACAAGGCAGGTGTAGAGCTGGTGAGTTGCAAATGCAGAGAATGGTGGTGGGCAGGCAGCGGGCAGACAGTGATAAGTGGCACCGTGGGAGCAGGAGCTATGATGAGTCCGGAACAGGTGCTGGGAACAGGTGCAACAGGTGCGTAGGTCGGCGACGGCGACACATGCGGTCAGGAACAAGGCGTATGGGTGCGGTGGTTTGAGAGGTGAGCACGGGTGAGAAAAATGGTACACTCAAAAAGCACAGCCAAGGTATGACACCACTAGAGGCACGGAGAAGGGGCGAGGCTGGCAGATGCAAGACGTCGTGTATCTTGTTGTATCACTAAAACTCCAAGGAGGCGGTCAGAATGTGATGGTTCGAAACACCGCTGCTACCAACTGTAACTTGCAATACTTTGGTGATAGAAACTCCGTGTACAAACAGCTAGATAAGGAGTTTATTACTAGCTCACAGTAAAACAGTCTGCCCTTGTCAGCTGTCTGCTAAGAACTGATGCAATAACGCCGTCTTCAGGCGTGGGAGAGCATGCTGACCTAGCAAATTTAGTGGGGGCATGTATGCATTGGGGGGGGACATATATACATCGGGGGTAGACATATTGTGGAGGGGGTACATCCCTGACGGAACCCGTACTGACGACCGGAAAGAAGGTTGTGATAGGAAAGATGCCTTAAAATTTTTCTATTGAGAATTGACTCGAAAACTTTTGAAATACAGAACGTTAAAGCAATTGGACGATAGTTGGAGGGTTGGGAGTGGTCACCCTTCTTTGGGACTGGCTGAATGAGAGCAGACTTCCAGCAAGAAGGAAAGGTACAAGTTGACAGACAAAGGCGAAAGAGTTTGCCTAGGCAGGGTGTAAGCACAGAAGCACAGTTCTTGAGAACAACAGAAGGGACCCCATCAGGCCCATATGCCTTGTTAGTACTGAGGCCAGTGATGGCAGAAAATACATTAACTGAAGAAATTTTAATATCAGCCATGAGGAAGTCAGAGGGGGGAAGTGATGGAGGAACAGCACCGGAATCGTCTAAGGTGGAATTGGAGGAGAAAGTCTGTGCGAAGAGATCTGCTTTATCAGTAGAAGAAATAGCTACAGAACCATCAGAGTAGAAAAGAGGAGGGAAGGATGATGAGGTAAAGTTGTTAGAAAGATTTTTGGCAAGGTACCAGAAGGAGCGGGAAGAATTCGAGTTGGAGAGTTGAGAGCATTTAGTATGGATGAAATTATTTTTGGTAGAGCGAAGAACAGACTTAGCACGATTCCAGGCAGAAACGTAAAGATGATGTGATTCAGGGGTGGGTTGGCTCCGGTACCTTTTGTAGGCCCTCTCCTTGTTGCGGACAGCATTAGAACAAGAGTGATTAAACCAAGGCTTTCTTGCGTTAGTCAAAGGATATGAGAAAGGAATGTATGCTTCCATGCCCGAGAGAATAACCTCCGTAATGCGCAATGCACACTCAGATGGCTCCCGGCCATGGAAGCAATAATCATTCCAGGGAAAATCAAAGAAGTACTGCCTGAGGGCCTCCCAGTCCGTGGCTCCAAAATGCCACAGACGGCGTTTCCCTGGAGGGTCCACAGGCCGTACCGGAGTGATAGGACAGGTTAATGTAATAAGGTTGTGATCGGAGGAGCCCAACGGAGAGAAAAGATTAACAGAGTAAGCAGAAGGATTAGTTGTGAGGAAGAGGTCAAGTATGTTGGAGCTCTCTCCAAGGAGGTCAGGGATACGGGTAGGGTGCTGTACAAGCTGCTCTAGGTCATTAAGGATAGAAAAGATGTAGGCTTGTTGACCAGGTGGATCCGTGAAAGGAGAGGAGAGCCAAAGGTGGTGGTGAACATTGAAATCTCCTAGAATGGAGATTTCACAGAAAGGAGAAATGGATAGAATATGTTACACCCAGCGCTGTAAATAATTTCTTGGCTTACAGGAAACCATTTGGGTTGTCACTCAATGTAAAGCCACCTGTAAAGGAAAGAAAACCAATAAGAAGTGACAGGAAGGATGGTAGAAATAGGAAGAGGAATCCAGATGATGCCATGTTAAAAAGGGGAGCCAGATTCCCTGATCATGCACTTCTCACGACATTCATCCAGCCAGCTCGATCTCCTGTCAGTTCCCTAGCCTCACCGATTTCCAAACCTCTCTTCCTCACACATTCATCCACCATATCTATCCACCTTCTCCTTGGCCTACCTCGCCTCCTCCCTCCTTCGAATTCGCTCAGATATACCTTTTTCACCACTCTGTTGTTATCCATTCTATCCACATGACCATCCCATCTCAATAAACTCTCTTCGATCCTGGTGTCCACCGACTTTATCACTCCTCATCTTTCACGAATCACATTATTTCGAATCCTATCTACACTCTGTACTCCACATTCATTCCTCAGCAGTCCCATCTCCACTGCTCTAATTCCTTATTTTTCATTTTCTTGTTGCTCCATAGTCTCACATCCATATGTTAAGTTAGCACTAACACTTCTTCATGTAAGCCTCATGCAGCTGCAACACTCAAGCCTCTGTTTCTTATCAAGGCCTTCATTGCACCAGCCACTTTTCTTCCTTGTGTCACTCTACATTCAACTTCTTTCGCACATTTTCCTCTCTTATCTATCATTGTACCCAGGTATTTAAACTCTCTCACCAATTCCAGTCTCTCTCCATTCACTGTGACTTCGCACTGGGAGTCATCTTCTCTCTCATTAACCATCACTTTACTCTTTTCTACATTTACTCTCATGGGACGACGCTTACAGACATCAGCAAAACTCTGCACTAGCCTATCAAGCACTTGTCCGGTACTTGCAAGTAGTACTGCATCATCAGCATACAACAAATTTGAGATACTCTATCCATCACCATTCATTACCAATGCCATCCCTCTCACCATTACTCGTGTTTTTTACTTCTCTCATCACCCCATCAATTTCTATATTGAACAACCATGGGGACATCACACAACCTTGTTGCACGCCCACACCGATCGTGAGCCATTCACTTAAATGCCCATTAACCCTTACACATGCTTCACTACCATCATAAAAACTCTTGGCGGCACCTAGCAGCTTACCGTCTACACCGGACATGCACAAAACTTTCCACAATCCCTCTTTGTCTACTTTGTTGTATGCTTTTTCCAGATCCATGAATGCCATAAACATCTTATGGTCCTTCTGACAAGCCTTCTCTCACTGCAAATATTTGGTCCACACATCCTCTGCCACTCCTAAAGCCACCGTGTTCATCACTCGCTAGGACGCCTGATATCTCTCTTACTTTCTCTATAGTAATTCTTCCATATACCTTCCCTACCACACTCAATAAACTTATGCCACGATAAATTTTGCACTCACTTCGCTCTGTTTCATTTTTGTACAGGGGTACAATCACAGCCTTCTTCCACTCTGCAGGCACAGTTTCACTAATCCATGACTTCTTACATACTGTATCTCCAACAAGCACTTCATTCCACTCTCTCCATTACACTTAAGCATCTCGGTATACACCTCAAGCTAATAATATTTACAATATTTACAATGAGACAATAAAACAATAAGAATGAGAAAAACAAGCCACCTGATAATACCCTGAATAATCACACTAAAGTCTGGGAACAAACTTGCCAGACAAAAGAAATAAAATCATACAAAAAGAGATAACTAAACTGCACTCTATAATTGCCACAAATAAAAATAACAATACAGTAACAATAATCCTTGCGACTGGATGCTGATACGAAGTGAAAAGATGTTCAGAAATGTATCCAACAAACAAAATTCTGCTTCCCCTCCCTCTGTTATCTACAGTCCAAACACTCTCTCTCTCTCGACACCAGTCCCACAAAAACTCTCTCTATTCATCCGCTCGTTCCTTTACAGATTTCCTGCACCTGTAGTGCAGGCCAGGCCATACATTAGTCCGGTTAGTGGGGTATTGGCTGAAAAATTCCCCCCTTTTATATTCTCCGTCTGTTTGCCCACATCACTCAGCAGGTGTGGGGCAGACGAGAAGTATACAGAATAGATTTAAGGGAATTAATGTCGCCCCTATACTCCAACATTATAAATATCGCTGGTGAATACAAATCTCTATGTCGCCAGTTTATCCTCCACCGGAAGTCACTGATATTACAAACAATTTTAGTCACACCCGCATCGACAGAGCAAACAGAAGTAACTAAGATTTTATAAATGTGTACACACACCGAGAGGCAACAACATGATAACAAGTGCATGAGCGTGGCTACTAGTGTACATAGCATCGACGTACACACCTCGCCTAGCAACACACACGCATTTTACACACATGATACATACACAAAATATATAGATATTCTTATACATATAACAAGAGCCTTTGAGATGTCAAGTGCAATGGCAAAGCTTTCGCCAAAGTCCCGAAAGGAGGATGATCAGAAGTCTGAAAGGTACAGTAGGTGAGAAGATTGCCAGTGGAGCGTTCCTAACGGAACAGATGCTGACGATCAGAAAGAAGGTTGTGAGAGGAAAGATGCTTTAAATTTTTTCTGTAAAAAATTGACTAAAAAACTTTTGAGATGCAGGATGTTCAAGCAATTGGACGATAGTCAGAGGGTTGGGAGTGGTCACCCTTCTTTGGGACTGGCTGAATAAGAGCAAATTTCCAACAAGAAGATAGGTACAAGTTGATAGACAAAGGCAAAAGAGTTTACCTAGGCAGGATGTAAGCACAGAAGCACATTTCTTGAGGACAACAGGAGGGACTCCATCAGGCCCATATGCCTTGTTAGTATTGAGGCCAGCGACGGCAGAAAAATATATATATATATATATATATATATATATATATATATATATATATATATATATATATATATATATATATGGTCTGCTAGAAAGATATCCGACGTTTGGCAAGTGAAAAAAAATGAGTAGCTTATTTAGCATGTTCAGACTTCTATCCTTTCCAAGCAATGCTCCTTTGTCCTAAATACATTTAGCACAGCAATCCGTTCACTGCAGGAAATATTTGTATGGTTAGTTTATGGGATCACCAACAAGATAGTTGTCGCATTTGTCTTCTTCTCATTTGTGTCTTCAAATCTTGAACACTTCAGTGGCATCTTCAGTCAATGAAACAGGCAAAATTTGCAGACAGCCATGTCAGGAGAGTAGGTAGCCTGCCGGCCCTGTGTGACCCTGTGGTTGGCCAAAATATCCTAGATGAGATGGGATATTGAGCTGACGCATTGTCGTGGTGGAGCTGCAATGCTTCCACCTTCCACAACTCTCATCTCTTGTGACTCACTGCATTCCCCGGGAGTATTGTTTATTGAGTATTTGGCGCTCTGGAGCATACTCGTAATAAATAACACCCAGGTAGTCGGGGAAAAAAAATTTGTCAAAGTTAAATTCACTTTGTTCCAAACTATAAATGCCTTCTTTCACCAGAGTATCATTGCCAAAAACTTTCTTCCTGATGTTTTCAGATTGTGTGTAACCAGTTTTTTGACAAATATTTTTTCAATGCAAAAAATCGATAATTTGATGAACAAAATGAACAGGTCCTCAAACAGACCCTGTTCTGCTGTGAATGGGCGGGAGAGCAAAGGTGAACATACTCGAACACGTGCGTAACAATTCAGGGTCATGTTCTGCTGAGTCGCACCCCCTTGCTCCTAATTGTTTATGATAAAAAAAAAATTATGATTGAATGCTAATCCATCAGGCCTCATGTGTATATATATATATATATATATATATATATATATATATATATATATATATATATATATATATATATATATATATATCTATCTATATATATATATATATATATATATATATATATATATATACATATATATATATATATATATATATATATATATATATATATATATATATATATATATATATATATATATATATATATATATAAGAAAGTATCGATCAGTTGGATCAAGGATTGTGTGGGTAAAGTTGAAAGTTGGAATACAAATGTGGGCGATTGTGTGTGTGTGTATGGGCCAACACAAGATCGTGCTAGAAGAGTGAGAGAAGAGTTCTGGACAAATGTAGAAGTGTGCATGGAAAAGTTTGGAAGGAATGATACAGTGTTTTTGATTGGTGATATGAATGGTAAAGTTGGGAATGTGAAGGTGGATGGAATAGTTGGTGAGTGGGGTGTGCCTGCTGAGATAGATGAGAATGAGAGTGCGTTAGTGGACATTTGTGCTGGGAGGGGGTTGGTGATAGCCAATACCCTATTCAGGCATAAAATGATCCACAGGTATACATGGCGAGTGATGAGAAGGGTGGGTGGTGAATTGAGTGAAAGGAAGGCAATGATTGATTATGTGTGTGTGGATGAAAGGATGCGAAGATGTATATTGGATGCAAGAGTTTATAGAGGTTGGGGGAGTGGACTTTCTGACCACTACTTGGTGGTGGCCAGAGTTAAAGTTCAAGTAAGATGGAGGAATAGAAGAAGGGAAAGACGAGAGGAAGGAGTAGTTGCAAGGAGAGTGGAAAGGTTACAAGAGGATGAGAAAAAGGCAGAGTATAAGAGAGAAGTGGAGGAACGATTGGGCAAATATGAGTTGGAGCAGATGGGGGACGTGGAAGGTGTGTGTAGAATATTTACAGAAGAAATATGTGCAGCATGTGATGTGGTGTGTGGAAGGAAGAGAAGACGGAGGGGGGTGCAAGGAACAGCGTGGTGGACTGAAGAGGTGAAACGGGCTGTGGCACAAAAGAAGAAAGCATACAATGAATGGATGAGAAATAGGGGCGTGGAAGAAGTTGAGAGGCGGAAGAGAGAGTTATATGTAGAAAGAAAGAGAGAGGTGAAAAGATTAGTAAGAGAGAGTAAGAAGAGAGTGGATGAGGAATTTGGAAGGAATTTGAGTGTAAAGTGGAGGGACTGTAAGAAAATGTTCTGGAAAGAGGTGAAAAGAGTAAGACAGGGTGGAAGTGGAGTTATCAGGGAGTGAAAGATAAAAATGGTAGATTACTAGTGGAGAAGGGAGAAAAAGTGAGCAGATGGAGAGAACACTTTAAGGAATTGTTGAACGTGGAGGATGGAAGTAATGCGAGTATAAGTGGCTGGGGAATGGCTGGAAGAAGGAGGGAGGTGAGAAGACAGGAAGAAATCAGTAGGATAGAAGT
This sequence comes from Coenobita brevimanus, assembly GCF_032717465.1. Taxonomy (NCBI): domain Eukaryota; kingdom Metazoa; phylum Arthropoda; class Malacostraca; order Decapoda; family Coenobitidae; genus Coenobita; species Coenobita brevimanus. The sequence continues at coordinate 33,261,947 of NC_137006.1, forward strand.
TGTGGAAGCAATGAAGAAAGTTAAATCAGGGAAAGCCCCAGGAATTGATGGAGTGTGTGGTGAAATGCTGAAGCATGGGGGAGAGATAGTAGTAGAATGGATGTGGAAGATGTGCAGATTGGCCTGGGAGGAAGGTAGAGTCCCGGAGGATTGGAAGTCAGGTATAATTATTCCCTTGTACAAAGGAAAAGGGGAAAAAGAAGTGTGTGGTAATCATAGGGGCATTTGTCTTCTTAGTATAATAGGAAAAGTGTATGGTAGGATACTTATTGACAGAGTTAGAGAAAGAACAGAGAAATTAGTTGGAGAAGAACAGGAGGCTTTAGGAAGGGAAGAGGTTGTGTAGATCAGATATTCATTCTCAGATCTTTAGTGGAAAAGTTTCTAGAGAAGGGAAAGAAGTTGTATGCGGCTTTCATGGATTTGGAGAAAGCATATGACAGGGTGGATAGACTAGGATTGTGGAAAGTGTTAAGAATATATGGAATAGATGGGAAGTTGTTGAATGCTGTGAAGAGTATGTACGATGGTGCGAAGGCTGCAGTGCGTGTGGATGGTGAACTGTGAATTTTTTCTCTTTGAAAGTTGGGTTGAAACAGGGATGTGTCATGTCTCCATGGTTGTTCAATCTGTACATGGATGGGGTAATAAAAGAGGTACAAGGTAGGGTAGTGGATGTTGGAGTGGCCCTGGTGAGAGAGGATAGTGTTTGGAAACTCCCTGTACTGTTGTTTGCAGATGATACCGTGTTGTTGAGTGAAGACGAAGGGGAGCTGCAAGGCTTGGTGGATGAGTTTGAGAGAGTGTGTAAGAAACGGAATCTAAAGGTGAATGTAGGGAAGAGTAAAGTGATGGTCTTTGAGAGAGGTGAAGTCAGTGAATGTATAGCGAGGTTGGATGGTGAGGAATTGGAAAATGTGAGTACGTTTAAATACTTGGGTAGTGTGATGAGTGAGGATGGAGGTTTGGAGGGTGAAGTGCTTGAAAGGGTACAGCAGGGAAGAAAGGTTGCTGGTTCTTTGAAAGCAGTGATAAGAAACAGGGAAGTGAGCATGGAAGTGAAAAAGTTACTACCTGACAGTATTGTGATACCATCTCTAACGTACGGAAGTGAAGCTTGGACGTTGTTGGAAGGACACAAGTCAAGAGTGAGAGCCGTGGAAATGAGTTATTTAAGAGGAGCCTGTGGAGTCACATGGAGAGACAGGCTGACGAATGAGGATATAAAGGAGCGTTGTGGTGTTGATGTGGATGTGATAGGAAGTGTTATGAGGAACACACTGAGGTGATTTGGCCATGTGGAGAGGATGGAGGGTGAAAGACTGACGAAGAGAGTGTATGTGCGTGAGGTGGAGGGGGAAAGAGGGAGGGGGAGGCCGAGGATGAGATGGAGAGATGGGGTGGAGAGGTATATGAGAGAGGGGGTGTGAGTTGGGAGCAGGGCAGTGAAATGGCGGGGGGACAGGGCGACTTGGAGGCGATTTGTTTGTGGCCACCCCAAACGGGATTGAGGCGTCTGGCAATATATATATATATATATATATATATATATATATATATATATATATATATATATAAATATATATATATATATACACACACACACACAATGTAGAATGGTTATTGCATTCTACCAGGACTGATGATACTGGTTTAAAGTGTGAGCTGTTTTGCAGAATTGTTTAATCTCACGCAATTGGTAAAACAACCAACCAGAACACCAGATAATCTGACCATAAAGCCTTATCTCTTGGATCTATTCCTGGCAAATAATCCACATCCATACAAGATAAAAGTACTGTCACCACTTGGATTCTCCGACCACGATCTCAAGAAAACCTCATTAGTGAGCTTCCCCAAACATTCTCCTTCTGAAGCTTTCGGGGTAACCATATGGCACTTCGGTAGGGCATACTGGGTTGGATTTAAAAATTGTCTTGTTGATACTCCATGGCAGCCTTTCTTCTCCAGTGACATCAATTTTACCCTGTCCAACATCAATGACTTATTACGAGCTGGAATGGAATTGTTCATACCAAGTCACCATTTCACTAAAAATCGAACTCCACAGTATGGTCTGATAGCATCATTGCCAGAGCAACAACCCATAAATCATTAACATTTAACGCTTACCAAAAAGCAGAAACACCTAAATTTCTTAGTCTATTTACAGTAGTTAGAAACCATGCAAAAGCAGCAATAAATGTCGCTGAATCAAACTTTCTTCACAACCAATCATCCATATTATTAAACTCCTAATGACTACAGAGTATTCTAGTCAGCTCTCAGTTCTTTCAATTATAAGTATATTAAAGTCATCACTCATTCCTGCACTAAAATCTTCAGGTGGAAACATCACAAACAAGAAATGGTGCCAAGGCACAGCAAACCCCCAATGTAAATCTAGTAAGCGATCCACGCGGAAAAGCCAACCTTCTTCTTGACATTTTTTCAACAAACTCAACCCTAAATTCAGAAAATCATAATATTCCTGTACTTGATTTTGATTCCCCACAAATACCTCCTTTCATGATTCACACCAGACACGTACAAGCCGTATTACAGAATCTATCAGCAAACAAAGCTACTGGTCCAGATGAAATTCCTTCAGTAGTACTTAAAAATTGTTCCTCAGTGTTGGCTCCTTTATTAGCAAAATTTTTCCGCTTATGCATCCGTACCTAAATTTTTTCCAGCCCCTTGGAAAGAAGCAAATATCCATACTGTTCCTAAAAAGGGGGCAACTTTTGATCCATCAAACTATAGACCAATTGCAATAACCTCCGTTCTCGGTAACGTTTTTGAGATACTAATTAACAAACACATAGTTAAGCATCTAGATATTAATAAACTGATCAATGATCGGCAGTATGGATTTAGACAGGAACGTTCAACTGTAGATATTCTTTGCCTTCTTACCTATCAGATTAACAAAATAATAGACCAACATGGTGAAACACACACAGTAGCACTTGATATTTCAAAGGCATTTGACAGAGTATGGCACCAGGCCTTATTGTCTAAGATGTCACACTATGGCCTTGCATCATTGGTTCCTCTAATTTCTTCTTACCTTCATAGTAGAAAAATACGGGCCATGGTAGATGGAATTTATTCTCATTTTCATTCCATTAATGCTGGCGTACCTCAGAGATCAGTTCTGGTGCCAACCCTCTTCCTCATTCATATAAATGACCTCCTATCTATCACGCACAACCCAATACACTCTTATGCTGATGACTCGACCCTTCATAGTTCCTTCCCATTTAGTACCTCCTTTACACAATTTGATGTCGATATGACGAATTTGAAAGGAGTTATGCCAACACATAACCTTTTTTAAAAACATTTTTTGGGCTTACAGCCTTTGCCTTGGCCCAATTGGGCACAAAATTTAATCAGGTGATCGGGTCTAAGCCCATCACCCCTGTAATTTTAGTAAAAATTTAACCCGTAGTTGTCAAATAAAGTTGTTATTAGACAGACAGAAAGACAGACAAACCGAGTGAAAACAATATCCGTCCCCCAAGCCTTTTCAGGGAGGGCAGTAAAGAGAAGATCCTTGGCAATACATTTGCCAGTAATTCTACTTTAGAGGAGGTCAGCCAGAACGTCCTTGTACTAGAACTTGACTCACCAGAAATTGCTCCACTTAGGATGCAGGCTACATATGTAAAATCCATCCTAGACAATCTACCAACTAACAAACCTGCAGGTCGAGATGGAATTCCTCCAGTTGTTTGGAAAAAGTGTGCCCCTGATCTTGCTCCTGTTCCAGCTAAATTATTCACACCATGCATACGTACTTCTTCATTCCCTGATTCTTAGAAAGAAGCCAATATCCACCCAATTCCGAAGAGAGGAATTCCCCTGACCACTCTGATTACAGATCAATAGCTATAACGTCTTCTCCTGGTAAGGTAGGAGACTGGAATTAATAAGCACATAGTTAAAATCTCGAATCCAACAACATAAATAGTGATAGACAGTATGGTTTTCACCACAAAAGATCCACTACTGATATACTCAATCTCCTGATTCATATCATCCAACAGTCAACTGACCAACATGGAGTAACTCATGCAGTAGCCCTTGATATTTCTAAAGCTTTTGACTGAGTGTGGCACCATTCCTTGCTATCCATCCCTTGTTATGAAATAACGTCTTATGTTCATCAGATTTCCTCATATCTCACCAACAGAAAGATAAGAGTTAAAGTAGATGATGTATATTCTAAATTCCACTCAAAGGTCAGTTCTGGCTCCAACCCTATTCCCAATTCATATTAATGATATCTTATCCGTCATTCGTAATCCCATCCATTCATATGCAGATGACTCAACACTCCACAGTTCATTTACACTTAAACACCCATTCACAAAGTTCAGTATCACTAACTCACAACTCAATACAGTAATCAACATAAATCAGGACTTATCTAAGATCACTGAATGGGGACAAAATAACATTGTCACATTTAATGCTAGTAAAACCAAGTATATACAATTTGCTAATAGACAAAAATTGCCTTATTCCTGTATTACCTTCAGTGCTAATAATATTCCTATCTGTAGAAGTATTGAATTTCTCGGGGTTTCACTTAACAATACCCTCAGCTGGATCTCTCATGTTAGATCACTTGCCAAAACCGCTTCAAAGAAACTTGTATTATTGTACAGAGTCCGTAACTTCTTCACTGACGAGCAGCTAGCTATAATTCATAAGTCATGTGTGCTCTCAGTTGGAATATTGCTTACCCTTGTAGAGTGGAAGTGGAGAGGTAACACTAAAACAACTAGACAAAATTCAGAACAAGGCTGTTAGAGCTATTAATAACCTTATTACAAATTAACTACCTCCCCTTCAAGGAAGAAGGAATATTGCCTCCCTTGCATTATTTTATAGATACTTTTATGGCAAATGCTCAGACGAAGTTGCATCCATTGTGCCACCTCTCCATGCCTTACCCCGCATTACACCGGCATCTGGTATTGCTCATGACTGGACTGTCACGACTGTCACATTGCTGCATTGCTGAATTCTGCCTATCAGAATTCGTTTATTCCCCGAACTGCATCTATTTGGAAATCGTTTCCCAAGGATGGTTTCCCTCCAAACTCCTACAACTGTTCAAGTCCAACTGTTACAGATTTTTCAAGAATGTACGACACCTGTAATCTGGTGTATGGATTATTATTATTTTTTGAAATAATTTGTTCTTCCTTCATCTGTTGTCATAAAAAAAAAAAAAAAATCCATCCTTACCCAACACACTACCGAAATACAGTACTTAAATCCACTCACATATATATATATATATATATATATATATATATATATATATATATATATATATATATATATATATATATATATATACCAAGTAAGACATCTGCAGGCGTTCTTGGACATCGCAACTTCCAGAACAGTAGTAAAATTAATTCAGTAAACACTCTTAACATAATTCAAATTTTCGGCCCACCTCAGGCCATCATCAGGTATTACAATTGTTCTATACAGTCAGCTCAGACTTGATGAAAATAACAGTACTTTATTGAACTATAAAACTAAAAAAACAAGTAATAAGTAAAGAAGCAAGTAAAATCAACCATCCTCCCAGTATAGAAGCTCAGATTTTTTTTTTTTTTTTTTTTTTTTTGCCATCACCCTGAAGGGGCATTAGGCCAGCAAGAATCAATAATCATGAAAGCCAAAATAATGATATGAAATATTTGCATCTATTTCATACCAATATTAAGTTATTATTCATGATTATGAAACAATAAGTAATAAAGAATACATCAGTATACATGGATAGTACCAGGACAAATACTTCCATCTATACATCACATGTAGACTCATTACTATACTACTACAAAATAATCAAATAATTATCAAATTTATGTAAAAAAAAAATACATAAAAAGAACAAATACAAATTTACTGGTCCTGAACAAAAGAAAAAATAATACACATTTATATAAATGTAACCTCCTCCTGCGGTTCACAAATCTATAAAAGTGTATTGACATACTTACATATGTAAAAAAAACATATCCCTATATACAAAAAAAAGAAAAAAAAAAAAAGAATAAATAAGGAAACCACAACCAAGTTCATAAAATAAATCACAACTCTCTGAGTAATCTGGTCTCTTTCAGGAAAGTCATCAATTTATTAGTCACACCAGCGTCCCCATCACCCAAGACAGAATCAAGTGTGAAAGGGAGCGCATTTGTCCTACAGTAGGCAGCCAGAGAGGTACGTTCCCCAGCATACCTACTGCAGTACAAAAGGATGTGACTAATAGATAACACCGCGTCACAGGTGGTACAACGTGGTGGAAATTGTCTGTTAATATATGGTAACATATGTGTTATTAGGGTGGAATTCATGCGGAGGCGGGCTAAAGCGACCTCCTCCCGTCTGTTTCCTCGGGAGGAACTGGACCAATCACATATGGTCCTTTTGACTGATGGAATTGCCAGGTCGGTCCACTGACTTTGCCACAGAAGATTAATTGATTTCTTTCCGAAAGAGAGACTAGACTGTAGCTCACGAGGAACATCCCAAGTCTCCTCGAGTTCTACAGCTGCTTTAGCTAGTACGTCAGCCTGCTCATTGCCGTAAATACCGCAATGACCAGGCAACCAGATCAGAGTGAAGGATTTAGCACATGTATGCAGCTTATTGATAATGCGGCCCAGGACCTCATGTGAATCAGTCCTACATGAATGAATTGACTGAAGGGCTGACTTAGAGTCCGAAAAAATGACAAAACTGTTGTGATCTGAACGCAGAGCAAAATCTATAGCTTGATCTATGGCAAATAATTCGGCAGTGAATACAGACGTACGGGGGGGCAAGCGAAAACGGATGCGGCACTCCATAGACCACACACTCGCACCCACACATTCATCCATCTTAGAGCCATCGGTGTACAAGTGGAATGACGCTAGGTGTCTAATGAGGATCATCCGGAACAACTGTCGTACCTCCACCTCCAGCGCCTTGTACTTTGCGACGGGGTGCCAGTCAGTGTTGAATGTGGTGGCAAGTGACTCCCAGGGCGCTATTTTTGACGTTAAAACCTGATCCCCATTAGAAAGGTCGTACCCTGGCGCCTCACAGAGGAAGTGAAGCCTCACAGCCACCGGCTTGAGGGCCGCATACAGCAGGTATTCCCACTGTAGGAGGATCCGACAGGTCGGAAGGCCAAGTGAGCGTTTACGGTGGGTGGTGATACCATAAGAAAATAACAGGTGGTCACGTCGTAGACGGAGGGGAGGCACATTAGCCTCCACTTCCAACCGCTCCACACGAGTACACCGAAGGGCTCCGAGACATATACGCAAGCATACGTTCTGAAGCACATCCAGTCTACGGAGGACAGCATCCGATGCCGACCCATACACCTGTGAGCCATAGTCAAGCTTAGAACGGATAAGGGACTTATACACCATCAATAAAGACGTTCTGTCTGCTCCCCAAGATTTACCGGAAAGAAATTTAAGGACGTTTACTTTTTTACTACAAGAAGCAAGCAAATGATTAATGTGTGTTCTCCAACTGAGCCTACTGTCAAAATGTAGACCCAGGAATCTGACTGAATTTTGAAAAGGTATCGGCTGATTATCTAAAGTTAAATGCAAAGCAGGTACGTTAATTTTACAAGTAAAAACAACACCGACACACTTAGGGACGGAAAATTTAAATCCCCACTCCAAGGCCCAACGCTGAACAGATTCAAGTGCCAGTTGAATCTGTTGTGCTGAGGATTGTGCATTGCGGGAAGAGTGCCACACTGCACAATCATCAGCATAGAGTGAGTATCTAGTTGTCCTGGGGACGGAAGCGGACGACAGAATGTCATTAATGGCAACGCTGAACAAAGTAGGGCTAAGCATACTTCCTTGTGGTACCCCGTTCTCTTGGACAAATATGTCTGAAGTTACGTTACAGGGTAACCTGACAGAAAACATTCTGTCAGTAAGGAAGTTCTGAAGGAAAATGGGCAAAATACCTCTTAAACCACAAGCATAGAGTTTACGTAGTATTCCGTTTCGCCAGGTCATATCATAAGCCTTATGAATATCCAGAAAAATTCCTATCATGAATTCATGATTGGCAAAAGCCTCGGCTATGCAATGCTCCAGGTGCACTAAATGATCCCGAGTGGACCTGTATTTACGGAATCCACTCTGTTGATCATTAAATACACCCTTCGATTCTAAAACAAAAAGTAACCTTTTATTAACCATACGTTCAAAGACCTTACATAGACAGTCAGTTTGCGCAATAGGTCGAAACGAGCTGGGACTCATAAGGCAACCGTCTCGGTGAGGTATTGGTATGACGTGCGCATTGTGCCATGAGTTTGGGAACGTGCGAGACGCCCAAATCTCATTGTACACCACTAACAGCTTACTCAGGTTGGCCTCTGTAAGATGCTGGATCATACCGTACATAATGGTGGATGGACTGGGACTGGAGCCTTTACAGGATTTAAGGGCAAGGAGAAGTTCATCTAACGTAAATTCGGAGTTGTAGCTGGTCTCTCCGTCTTCTGTGGCAAAGTCTAAGTTTTGCAGCTCATCCGTACGCTTATGGTGGAGAAAGTGAGGATCATAGTTGGCTGAGCTGCTTACCTGGGCAAAATGGTCGGCAATAGTATTGGGAATATCCACGGGATCGTCAATTACATTCCCGGCCACCTCAAGTGTGGTGATTGGTGACCGGGTGTACTTGTTATTCAGTACATTTATGGTGGACCAGACCTGACTTAGTGGGGTGGAGCGATTCACCGTGGACACAAAACTACGCCAGTTAGTCCGTTTTGCTGCTTTAATTGTCCTCTTTGCCTCAGCCTTAGCTGCTTTGCAATAAAGTTTGATTCTGTTGGCTGTTTCTCAAAAATCCTGTATCTCCTATTGCGCTTTGCGAGTGCTTGTCGGCAATCTGGTGTCCACCAGGAAACTCTACGCTTGTTTGGAATTGTAGATGTCTTGGGAATAGCAGTCTCAGCTGCGTGTATAATGGAAGTCTGTAGGTGTGAAACTTTCTCATCAATGTTATCTCCCGATATATCTAGATTGGCGACCCGTGAGTAGTACCTCCCAATCTGCTTTCTTAAAGTTAAATTTAGGTGGTGGAGGAGGCCGAGAATCGTTGCGTGTATAAGAAAGACAGATTGGAAAATGATCGCTACCCATCGAGTCGTCATATGGGTCCCAAGAGATGTTAGTGTGTATATCAGGAGATAACAAGGACAGATCTGTACATAACATGTTACCAGTGCAGTCATCTACACGAGTCGCTCTACCATTGTTTAGAAGACAGAGGTTTGACTGCAGTATGAGGTCGGCTACTTGCTCCCCCCTGCCATCACTCCTGAAGCTTCCCCATTGACAGTGATGGGCGTTAAAATTGCCTAAAATTAATTTATGACCCGAAGTTGATGGGTTAGTGAAGTGAAAGCATCACCATCAATGGGACCACGGGGAGGACAGTAGATAGAACAAATAGACAGATACGTGTAATTAAATTTTACTCTGCACTCGACAGCTTCCAGAGTAGAACTTAGAATCACTTCCGTTTGTGGGTGTGATTTGTGGGTGTATATGGCGACTCCGTGACCATCATATCTTCTATACGAATGGTAGTGTTTGAACCGTGGAGGATCTGAGTGATCCACCAAGCGCGTCTCCTGTAAACAAACAACGTCTGGCCTGTGTATAGATAGCAAAATTGGTATATTGTGGAATTTATTCCCAAGAGTCCTACAATTCCATTGTAACACAGTGAATGTGGCGGTTTAAGATTTACGAGAGGGGGCAGTGTGCTTAGCTTTTTTATACCACCAGGCGAGTGGCTACCGGAGGACCTATCCCGGTGCTTACTAATGGAAACCTCCATACATTGATCATCAATAACTAGGCTCCCAAAGCTCACCGAGGAAGAACTGAACTTTTTCTCCCTCGCTGGACCAGGAGCAGGAAGGACATGAGGACGTGGCTGTATTGAAAGGGTGGTCATATTACTCTTACTAGAGTTGTCAGACTTTTGTTTAGGCTTTACTGACTGAGAGGCAGCAGCAGCCTGAGAGTAGGAAGTTGCAGTGGGGATGTTGGTTTGAGAGTTGGATTGGACAAGAGGCTGAAATGGAGAGGTAGGGTGTGAGGCAAGAGGAACAGGTTCAGGGTCAGTCTGTGTTTCAACGGAGCACATCACGGGACGGGACATTACCGCCGAAGCATAGGACCTATTCGGCGTGGGAGTTGCATGCAACTCCTTCACCTTTTTCCTAGCTTCGTAGTAGGAAATGCCCTCAGTTGCTTTCACTGCACAGACCTCCTTCTCCTCCTTCCACTTGGGACAATCCCTAGAGGAAGTGGAGTGTGCGCCCTTGCAGTGAAAACAACGTACTGTCTCCGATGTGCAGTGTTCAGCATCATGTCCCTGTGTTGCACATTTGCCACACACTGACTGGGAAGCCCGACAAGTCTTGTCACTGTGCCCATACAATTGACACCTTAAGCAACGAAGTGGATTGGGAATATAAGGCCTTACGTTAACAATTTCGTAGCCAATTCTGACATTGCTGGGAGTGAAACTTTGCCAAAAGTCATAACAATAGTAGCAGTCTTCGTCCTCACGCCTTCGGAATATCTAGTATTCAACTGGGCACCGATTGCGTCCTGCTGAGCAAGTTCCCGTATGATCTCGTCCTCATCCATAACCATGAGATCCCTGCAGGTGATAACACCTTTGCAGGAATTCATGGAATACGGGGTCCTTGGCTCGACATCATATTCGTGGAACTTACGCAGTTTCATGAAGTCTTTAACCTGGGATGTGTTTACAGTTTTGATAAGAAGGTCTCCATTACCAAGTTTTTTTACTTGTTCCACCTCCCCAGCACAGTAATCAATCACTTTCTTGATGATGAAAGGATTGATACTGCTCAAGGGAGTGGAACCGAGAGCATGGAGAGTCACAAACTGTGCATTATGTACAGGAATGTCAAGGGTGGTTCGAGTCTGGGGCCGGTCTGTCTGGAGGCTGTTAGTCTGTGGTTCAGTCGGGGGTTGGTCAGGACCGCCTCCCTCCCTGAAGGGGGGGGGAGGCAGTAGGGGCGTCCGACATAGTACCACTCCCCCCTAACGGGGGAAGTGGGAAGGAGGAGAGAAAACGACCAAGGGACAATCAACCTGGGATCAAACACCTATGTCTGAGGTTGCCCTCTCAAACTACTCCAGGGATGCCCGACCGTTCAATTCACGCCCCAGAGCGATCAGTGGGGGGGACCCTCCGTGGGCGATAAGCAAAGGTAAACTCAGAAAAAGACACAAACACCTATTGTGTCTCTAACAGGGAGGGGAGGAAAATGAGTACTATCTAGCCTAACTTTAATTAAAAAACACCCTAGTGACTGAAAAAAACAAAAACTAATGCCGGTGAGGCAGCCCTATGCTAGAGGAGAGCTAGAAAGCACGTCCACACTCTCCGCGACCATGCAAAAAAGTGCCCAAACAGAAATGCCAATTTTTTTTTTCTTTTTTTTGCCTATCGACCATTGAGGCCGGAGCCCCTGGTCATTAAGGCAAAATATATACATGTATATACATTTACACATATACACATATATATATATATATATATATATATATGAACATATAGATATATATATACATACATACATACATACATACACACATCCATGCATATGAACATACACACTTTCATGCACACGTAAATATATATATATATAATAATTTTTATTTTATTATTTTTTTATTATTTTTTTTTTTTTTTTTTTTTTAAACCTTATATTACTTATAAACTAAAATGCCTAATGTAAAGACCCTAAAACTAATCACCTAACAGACAAATCGCTAACCTATACTAAATCCTAAGAGACAAATAACTAGACCTACACTAATGGTAAAAAAGCCTCGACCAAGAGATCACCATCGACTGCAGATATGTAATGCCATTCTACATTACATACCTGCACTCATCACCTGGTGACTGTCAGTCGAGGCACAACCTAATATAGGAGACATCAATATATGAAAGGGAACCAGACGAGTCAGGAACATTTCCATATACGTCAGCTGTCGGCCCTAATTAGAATAACTTAAGCAAGATGGTATACTGTATTTAAATAATTTGTACAAAAAGTGAAGAACCTCGCCCAGCAGACCACCATCGACTGCAAGTGCCCAATACCTTCCTATATTGCACACTTGCACTCATCAGCTGGTGACTGTTAGTCGAGGAACGGGGTTTAATGTAAGGGACATCTATATTAGAAATAGATCAGTGGGAGGAGGAACTATTTCAAATATGTCAACTGTCAACCCTAATTAATATTACAATATATACATATTTACCATTGATAAAAACCATAACCACACAGTAAAAAAGTCACATCACTCTGATCAGTCCGGTCTCTCTCAAGAAAGCCATCAATTTATCAGTCATAACAATGTCCCCATCACCCAGGATGGTGGAAAGGGTGAAGGGGACGTCTGCTGCGCCGCAGTAATTTATAAGTGAAGCACGTTCACGAATAAATCGCCGACAGCGCAGGATGATATGACTGATAGATAACACCGCATCACAGGTGTCACAGTGCGGTGGGAAGCGTCTTTCCATATAAGGTTTCTTATGTGTTAAAACGGTGGCATTAAGCCGTAATCGTGCCAACACTTTTTCTTCCAGGCGACTGGGGCGGTTGGCGGTGTCCCAGTCGCCCAGGTATGGCTTACAGGTTGGAATATTTAGTCTGGTCCACTGACCTTGCCACAGAAGATTTATTGATTTCTTTCCGAGAGAGAGACTCGACCGTAGATCACGAGGAACGTCCCAAGTCTCCTCGAGCTCTACAGCCGAATTTGCAAGTAAGTCAGCCTGCTCATTGCCGTAGATATGACAATGACCAGGCACCCAGATCAGCGTGAATGACTTGTTGCATGAATGCAACTTATTAACGATGCGGCCCTGGATCTCGTGAGAGTCCGTAGTACAAGATGCAATTGCCTGAAGGGCTGATTTTGAATCTGAAAATATGACAAATGAGTCATGCCTAGAATTGAGAGCCTAGTCTATGGCTTTGTCAATAGCAAAAAGTTCTGAGGTAAACACAGATGTATGAGTCGGCAACCGATACCTGAGGGCACATTCAGTCGACCACACACTTGCACCCACACATTCACTCGACTTGGAGCCGTCGGTGTACAAGTGGTGGGACCCCAAGTGACGAATGATGATGTTACGAAACAAGTGGTGGACCTCCGCCTGGCGCCTTGGCCTTTGGTGCTGGGAGCCATGTAACATCAACAGTAAAGGCAGGTGGCTGCCAAGGCGCTATATTTTTTAACACCAACTTGTCACAGTCACCGGGGTCCACACCAAGCTCCTGAGTCAGTAACTGGAGGCGAACGGCAAGTGGCCGACGCACTCCCCGCAGAAGGTGGTGGTATTGACGCAGGGGGGTACAGGCCACATTGCCGATATTACTTTTTTTAAATGTCCTTACACTATAGGACAAGGCCAGGTGGTCACGGCGAATATGGAGGGGAGGCACATTCGCCTCCACTTCCATACGAGCCACACGGGTACACCGGACGGCTCCAAGACACATTCGCAAACATTTATTCTGTAGCACATCCAATCCTTTCAGCGTGGCATCGGATGCCGAGCCATACACCTGTGCGCCATAGTCTAGCTTCGATCGAATAAGGGACTTATACACCATTAATAAAGATTTTCTGTCAGCACCCCAGGTAGTACCCACTAGGTACTTGAGGACATTTAACGGTTTATCACAACAAGCAAGCAAAGTATTAACGTGAAATTTAAAATTCATTCTTCGATCAAAATGTATTCCTAAAAATTTTACAGAATTTTGAAAAGGTACCGCCTGATTATCCAAAGTTAAGCACAAATTAAGTACGTTACGATTAGTGAAGACTATAGCGGCACACTTGCGTACGGAAAACTTAAATCCCCACTGCAAGGCCCATTGGTGGACGGAGTCAAGGGCTGCTTGAATCCGCCCAGCCGAAAATTTTGCATTACAGGAAGAGTGCCATATTGCACAATCGTCAGCGTAGAGTGAGTATTTAAGATTCCTCGGGATGGGAGCTGATGACAGAATATCATTGATCATAATACTAAATAAAGTAGGACTAAGCACACTTCCCTGTGGCTCCCCGTTTTCCTGGATAAATATATCTGATGTTACGTTACGGGGCAATTTGACAGAGAAAGTTCTGTCCCATAAGAAATTTGAAATAAAAACAGGCAAATTTCCTCTTAAACCATAAGCATAGAGCTTCATTAGTATACCGTGTCGTCAGGTCATGTCATAGGCTTTATGGATGTCCAAGAACACCCCTATCATGAATTCTTTATTGGCAAATGCCTCTGCAATACAATGCTCCAAATTCATTAAATGATTTAGTGAACTTCTGTATTTATGGAAGCCACATTGTTGATCATTTAACAAATTCTTCGACTCTAAAACAAAAAGAAGCCTATTGTTAACCATACGTTCCATGACCTTACATAGACAAGAAGTCAACACAATAGGACGAAATGAAGTGGGATTCATAAGACGGCCAGCCTCTTTGGGTATCGGTATGACGTGCGCAAAGTGCCATGAGTTTGGGAACGTTCGAGACGCCCAAATCTCATTGTACAATGCTAACATCTTAATCAAGTTGTCCTGATTAAGATGCTGGATCATACCGTACGTGATGGTGTCTGGTCCAGGGCTGGTGTCTTTACAGGATTTAAGGGCAAGGAGCAGTTCATCTAGCGTAAACTCTTGGTTGTACGGGGAGTCTACGTCTTCTGTGGCAAAGTCTAATATCTGTAGCTCAGCCGTGCGTTTATGATGTTGGAAACGCGGGTCATAATTGGCTGAGCTACTTACATGAGAAAAACTCCTGGCGAGGATGTTAGCAACGTCCACGGGCTCGTCATAGGTGGTGTTATTCACCTGCAAGGTGGTGACAGGGAAGTATGGGCGTTTATTATTTAATAATCTTATAGTGGACCAGACTTTATGTAATGGTGGTGTACGAGTCACCGTGGACACAAAGATCCGCCAGGAGTCACGTTTTGCCCTTCTTATTATTCTCCTTGCCTCAGTCCGTGCCTGTTTGTATGCAATAAAGTTTTCCTCAGTGGTCTGACTATCAAAAATCCTGTATCTCCTATTGCGTTTTCTTAATGCTTGTCGGCAATCCGGCGTCCACCAATGTGCTCTATGCTTCGCATGAACTGTAGAAGTCTTGGGAATAGCAGCCTCAGCTGCGTGTAATATGGAAGTAGTTATACTTTCGACCTTAACATCTATGGTCTCCCCAGATATATCTAAATTGGCGATCCTTGAGAAGGATCCCCAATCTGCTTTCTTATAGTTAAATTTTGGAGGTGGAGGGTCCGAAACGATGTCGCGTGTATAAGAAAGACAGATGGGTAAATGATCACTTCCCAAGGAGTCGTCGTAAGGATTCCATAAAAAATCTTGATGTATACCAGAGGAGGCCAAAGATAAGTCAATGGCCGAAAAGTTACCAGTACGATCATCTACACGAGTCGCTCTACCATCGTTCAGAAGACAGAGGTTGGACTGTAGTATTAGGTCGGCTACTTGCTCCCCACGACCATCAATCCTCAAGCTACCCCATTGATAGTGATGGGCGTTAAAATCGCCCAACACTAATTTATTCCCAGGGAGATGTTCCACTAGTGAATTTAAAGCATCACTATCAATGGGGCCATGTGGAGGACAGTACAGAGAGCAAATAGACAAATACGTGTTATTAAATTTTACTCTACACGCGACCGCTTCCAGAGTAGAATTTAGAATCACTTCCGTTTGTGGGTGTGTTTTGTGTGTGTAAATGGCAACTCCGTGACCTTCATATCTTCTATACGAGTGATAGTGTTTGAACTGTGGAGGATCAGGATGATCCTCCAGGCGCATCTCCTGTAAACAAACAACGTCTGGCCTGTGTAGTGAAAGCAAGATTGCTATATTTTGTAACTTATTCCCAATACCTCTACAATTCCACTGTAGTATAGTGAATGCGGCGGTTTAAGATTTTCGAGGGTGGCCAGTGTGCTTAGTTTTTTTATGCCCCCCACGACCAGGCGAGTGGCTACCGGGGGACCTTTCCCGGTTCTTACTCATGGAGACCTCCATATTCTCATCAATTACAAGGCTCCTAGACTCCACCGAGGAAGAGCTATTCTTTCTCTCCCTTGCTGGACCAGGAGCGGGAAGGACATGAGGACGTGACTGTTTAGTGAGGGTGGTCAAATTAATCTTGTCAGACTTGTCTGGCTTCGATTTTGGCCGCACTGACTGCGAAGGAGCAGCGGCAGCCTGGGAGTAGGAAGTTGCAACAGGGATGTCCATCAGAGAGTTGGAGCGTACAGGAGGCTTAGACTGAGATGTAGGGCTTGGGGCATGTGGAGCGAATGTTAGGTCAGTCTGTGTCTCAACGGTGCACATCACGGGACGGGACACAACCGCCGATGCATAGGAGATATTAGGCTTGGGAGTTGCATGCAACTCCTTCACCTTCTTCCTAGCCCTGTGTTGCTTTTACCGTGCAGACCTCCTTCTCCTCCTTCCACTTGGGACAAGCCCTCGAGGAAGTGGAGTGAGCATCCTTGCAGTGAAAGCAGCACTCGGTCTCGGATGTACAGTTGTCAGCAGAGTGACTCACAGCCGCACACTTGCCACACACGATGTTGGAAGCCCGACAAGCCTTTTCATGGTGTCCATAGAGCTGACATTTTGAACAACGAAGGGGGTTCGAGATGTATGGTTTAACATTTACAATTTTGTATCCAACCTTCACATTGGCTGGAAGAGATACTTTGCCAAAAGTGAGAACAACTGTTGCGGTCTTCGTCCTTATGCCTTCCGAATATCTTGTGATGAATCTGGCCTCTATTACATCTTGCTGAGAAAGTTCCTGTACGATTTCTTCCTCCTCCATAAGCACAAGATCCCTGCAGGTGATAACACCCTTGCAGGAATTCATGGCGTGCGGGATCGTTGTTTGGACATCGTGACAGTGAAACTTCCTCAGTTTCAGCAAATCCTTGACCTGGGCAGAATTTATGATTTTTACGAGAAGGTCTCCACCCGCAAGTTTTTTCACTTGTTCCACCTCACCTGCACACCCATCAATCACCTTCTTGATGATGAAGGGATTGAGGCTGGACAGGGGAGTAGAACCAACCGCATGAATCACGACGAATGAGGCATTGTTTGCTTGAATGTCAAGGCGGGTACGTGTCTGGGGCCGTTCAGTCTGGGGGCAGACCGTCCGTGCAGCAGTCGGGGGTCGGTCAGGACTACCTCCCCCCCTGAAGGGGGGGGAGGCAGTTGTGGCGTCCGCCATAGTTACCACTTCCCCCTCACGGGGGAAGTGGGAAGAAAGAGAAAAACAACCAAGGGAGAATTTGCCCGGGGAAAAAACACCTAGTCTGAGATTACCTTCTCAAACCACTCTCGGGAGGACGCGAGGATGTTAGCAACGTCCACGGGCTCGTCATAGGTGGTGTTATTCACCTGCAAGGTGGTGACAGGGAAGTATGGGCGTTTATTATTTAATAATCTTATAGTGGACCAGACTTTATGTAATGGTGGTGTACGAGTCACCGTGGACACAAAGATCCGCCAGGAGTCACGTTTTGCCCTTCTTATTATTCTCCTTGCCTCAGTCCGTGCCTGTTTGTATGCAATAAAGTTTTCCTCAGTGGTCTGACTATCAAAAATCCTGTATCTCCTATTGCGTTTTCTTAATGCTTGTCGGCAATCCGGCGTCCACCAATGTGCTCTATGCTTCGCATGAACTGTAGAAGTCTTGGGAATAGCAGCCTCAGCTGCGTGTAATATGGAAGTAGTTATACTTTCGACCTTAACATCTATGGTCTCCCCAGATATATCTAAATTGGCGATCCTTGAGAAGGATCCCCAATCTGCTTTCTTATAGTTAAATTTTGGAGGTGGAGGGTCCGAAACGATGTCGCGTGTATAAGAAAGACAGATGGGTAAATGATCACTTCCCAAGGAGTCGTCGTAAGGATTCCATAAAAAATCTTGATGTATACCAGAGAAGGCCAAAGATAAGTCAATGGCCGAAAAGTTACCAGTACGATCATCTACACGAGTCGCTCTACCATCGTTCAGAAGACAGAGGTTGGACTGTAGTATTAGGTCGGCTACTTGCTCCCCACGACCATCAATCCTCAAGCTACCCCATTGATAGTGATGGGCGTTAAAATCGCCCAACACTAATTTATTCCCAGGGAGATGTTCCACTAGTGAATTTAAAGCATCACTATCAATGGGGCCATGTGGAGGACAGTACAGAGAGCAAATAGACAAATACGTGTTATTAAATTTTACTCTACACGCGACCGCTTCCAGAGTAGAATTTAGAATCACTTCCGTTTGTGGGTGTGTTTTGTGTGTGTAAATGGCAACTCCGTGACCTTCATATCTTCTATACGAGTGATAGTGTTTGAACTGTGGAGGATCAGGATGATCCTCCAGGCGCATCTCCTGTAAACAAACAACGTCTGGCCTGTGTAGTGAAAGCAAGATTGCTATATTTTGTAACTTATTCCCAATACCTCTACAATTCCACTGTAGTATAGTGAATGCGGCGGTTTAAGATTTTCGAGGGTGGCCAGTGTGCTTAGTTTTTATGCTCCCCACGACCAGGCGAGTGGCTACCGGGGGACCTTTCCCGGTTCTTACTCATGGAGACCTCCATATTCTCATCAATTACAAGGCTCCTAGACTCCACCGAGGAAGAGCTATTCTTTCTCTCCCTTGCTGGACCAGGAGCGGGAAGGACATGAGGACGTGACTGTTTAGTGAGGGTGGTCAAATTAATCTTGTCAGACTTGTCTGGCTTCGATTTTGGCCGCACTGACTGCGAAGGAGCAGCGGCAGCCTGGGAGTAGGAAGTTGCAACAGGGATGTCCATCAGAGAGTTGGAGCGTACAGGAGGCTTAGACTGAGATGTAGGGCTTGGGGCATGTGGAGCGAATGTTAGGTCAGTCTGTGTCTCAACGGTGCACATCACGGGACGGGACACAACCGCCGATGCATAGGAGATATTAGGCTTGGGAGTTGCATGCAACTCCTTCACCTTCTTCCTAGCCCTGTGTTGCTTTTACCGTGCAGACCTCCTTCTCCTCCTTCCACTTGGGACAAGCCCTCGAGGAAGTGGAGTGAGCATCCTTGCAGTGAAAGCAGCACTCGGTCTCGGATGTACAGTTGTCAGCAGAGTGACTCACAGCCGCACACTTGCCACACACGATGTTGGAAGCCCGACAAGCCTTTTCATGGTGTCCATAGAGCTGACATTTTGAACAACGAAGGGGGTTCGAGATGTATGGTTTAACATTTACAATTTTGTATCCAACCTTCACATTGGCTGGAAGAGATACTTTGCCAAAAGTGAGAACAACTGTTGCGGTCTTCGTCCTTATGCCTTCCGAATATCTTGTGATGAATCTGGCCTCTATTACATCTTGCTGAGAAAGTTCCTGTACGATTTCTTCCTCCTCCATAAGCACAAGATCCCTGCAGGTGATAACACCCTTGCAGGAATTCATGGCGTGCGGGATCGTTGTTTGGACATCGTGACAGTGAAACTTCCTCAGTTTCAGCAAATCCTTGACCTGGGCAGAATTTATGATTTTTACGAGAAGGTCTCCACCCGCAAGTTTTTTCACTTGTTCCACCTCACCTGCACACCCATCAATCACCTTCTTGATGATGAAGGGATTGAGGCTGGACAGGGGAGTAGAACCAACCGCATGAATCACGACGAATGAGGCATTGTTTGCTTGAATGTCAAGGCGGGTACGTGTCTGGGGCCGTTCAGTCTGGGGGCAGACCGTCCGTGCAGCAGTCGGGGGTCGGTCAGGACTACCTCCCCCCCTGAAGGGGGGGGAGGCAGTTGTGGCGTCCGCCATAGTTACCACTTCCCCCTCACGGGGGAAGTGGGAAGAAAGAGAAAAACAACCAAGGGAGAATTTGCCCGGGGAAAAAACACCTAGTCTGAGATTACCCTCTCAAACCACTCTCGGGAGGACGCGCCTGTGTGTTACACCCCAGAGCGATCAGTGGGGGGTACACTCCAGAGGTGAGTAAGCAAAGGCAATCTAAGTAATTAGATATAGACACCTACTATATCTACTAAGGCCAGGGAGGAAAATGAGGTCTAGCTAACCTAACTTTATTGAAAAACGCCCTAGTGGCGGACAAAACAAAGCTAATGCCGGTAAGGCAACCCTGCAGCTAGAGGAGAGATCAGCACACGTCCTTTCTCTCCGCAACCATCCATCAAAGTCCCCTCCGAAATGCCAAGAATTACTCAGAGAAGACCCAAAGAAAACTACTCAAACCCCCCACTGAAACATCATTCGTCTGTTCGAACACTAAACTCAAACCCCTCCCAAACTCAAGCAAACAAACCAAACCCACCAATAGATTCGAACAGACCATTAAGTACTATTTGCTACATTCATTTCAGGTTTATACTTTTCTATTAGTAATTTTTCTCCTAGTAAAGCATCAGCCGAATTACTGAATTTAGCTACTAACTGAAAATCATTGTAAGAGAAAGGGTGGTCATGGGTTAATGAATGCTCTCTAATAGCTGAAAAAGCTATCTGATGTAAATATTGCCCTGTCCTGTAGCTCTTTCCAATATGTTCAGATATTCTTATTTTGAATGAACGACTTGTACATCCAATATACCCAGCCTTACAACTAGGACATGTAAATTTGTAAACAACATCTGAACATAGAGGACTAGGCACTCTATCTTTGTGACTGAAAAAATTTTGGATCTTAAAGTCATTAGTAAGTATAATCCTAAAATTTACAGAAGGAAAACTGTTTTTTAATTCTTTAAGTACCAGATTGCGAAACTGATAACTGATTTTTCCATAGAAAGGCATTTTAACATATTTAACTAATTTTTTCACCTCAAAACATACAGATTTACTTTTTAGTTTAGTATAGAGGAAAGACTTCAAATACTTATCATATATGTGTATCTGATAATTATTGTTCAGATAATAATCCCTAAGTTTAAGAAATTCTTCATGCAAAGTTATATAATTCGAACAAACATTGTATGTTCGATTCAGTAAAGTTCTAATTGAATTAGTTTTGTATATTCATTCATTCATTGCCAGACGCCATGTATCCCAAACGGGGTGGCCAAGGGCTTAGAGTTAATTGTTTTACAGGGAGGGGCACTAATCCTCCACCAAACCCACTTGACATGTTTTGTATATCATCGGACAAAAACCTTACCAATTTTAAGCCTTGACCTGTAAAAGTTGGTTTTCTATGTACCCCTGTTACTAGTCCTTCATTACATTTAGCAATATATATATCTAAAAATGATATACTCCCATTGTTTTCTATTCACATGTGAACCTTATATTTTTATGTTGTTTGTTAATATAATAAAAAAAACTTTTGATGAGCCTCTTCATTATTGAAAATAAGAAATAAGTCATCTACATATCTTCTATAATAAATTGGTCTAAATTCACTGAGACAATTATTTAACCATGAAATCTCCCTATTGCACAAAAATGCATTGGCAAAAGCAGGTCCAAGACACGAGTCCATACTGATACCATCTACCTGATTATAAAGAACAGTGTTAAACAGAAAACATGATTCAGATGTAGCAAATTCTAATAACTGTCTAACCTGGGTTGCATCTAAACCATAAAAATTACTTGGTTTATAATCATCAAGAATTATGTCTATGGTTTCAGCCAAAGGAACATTAGTAAATAGAGACTCTATATCATAGCTTGTCATAACATAATGATTGGGAAGTGTCAAAGATAAAATTTCATCCACAAATGCTTTTGAATTAGGAATTGTATACTCATTAGTAGTTAGTGGAGACACAACAGGAAGCAAGAATTTAGCTAAATTATATCCAGCGGTTTTTATAGAGGAAACAATAGGTCTAAGTGGAACATCTGGTTTATGAATCTTAGGATTACCATACATTATTCCTGGTACTGAACCTGATGCATACAGTCATTTAATATTATCTATTCCAATTCTGCCCTTAGCATTCCTTAACATTCTGTTTAATTTATCTTTTATTCTATTAATGTTACTAAAAATATCTCCTTTCAGTGGTCTAAATTTTGTGTGATCCTCAAGGATGCAAGACATTTTTCTTTGATAATCTACTTTATCCATTATAACCACTCCTCTCCCCTTATCTGGTTTCACAATAATAATAATGATAAACAATGGCAATTTATTTTGTTGGAAAGAGAAATTAAAGTACAAAGTCGTAAATTAAGTAGTCATTTAGAAAAACTGGAAAGATCTAAACTTGCATTCAAATCTCAGGTTAGCGTTTTAGATTATTGGGTATTTTTACATAAAATCTATGAGTACGTGGGTTCTGTATCTCACAAAATTAATGAAATTTTATCTTTGACACTTCCCAATCATTATGTTATGACTAGCTATGATATAGAGTCTCTATTTACTAATGTTCCTTTGGCTGAAACCATAGACATAATTCTTGATGATTATAAACCAAGTAATTTTTATGGTTTAGATGCAACCCAGGTTAGACAGTTATTAGAATTTGCTACATCTGAATCATGTTTTCTGTTTAACACTGTTCTTTATAATCAGGTAGATGGTATCAGTATGGGCTCGTGTCTTGGACCTGCTTTTGCCAATGCATTTTTGTGCAATAGGGAGATTTCATGGTTAAATAATTGTCTCAGTGAATTTAGACCAATTTATTATAGAAGATATGTAGATGACTTATTTCTTATTTTCAATAATGAAGAGGCTCATCAAAAGTTTTTTGATTATATTAATAAACAACATAAAAATATAAGGTTCACAACGGCCATGCCACGTTGAGTACACCGCTTCCCGTCCGATCAGCGAAGTTAAGCAACGTTGGGTCTGGTTAGTACTTGGATGGGTGACCGCCTGGGAACACCAGATGCTGTTGGCATCCCTACGTGTCAAGTGGGGTTGGTGGAGGATTAGTGCCCCTCCCTGTAAAACAATTAACTCTAAGCCCTTGACCACCCCGTTTGGGATACATGGCGTCTGGCGATGGATGGACATGTGAATTAGAAAACATTGGGAGTATATCATTTTTAGATATAAATATTGCTAAATGTAATGAAGGACTAGTAACAGGGGTACATAGAAAACAAACTTTTACAGGTCAAGGCTTAAATTGGTACAGTTTTTGTCCGATGATATACAAAACTAATTCAATTAGAACTTTACTGAATCGAGCATACAATGTTTGTTCGAATTATATAACTTTGCATGAAGAATTTCTTAAACTTAGGGATTATTTTCTGAACAATAATTATCAGATACACATATATGATAAGTATTTGAAGTCTTTCCTCTATACTAAACTAAAAAGTAAATCTGTATGTTTTGAGGTGAAAAAATTAGTTAAATATGTTAAAATGCCTTTCTATGGAAAAATCAGTTATCAGTTTCGCAATCTGGTACTTAAAGAATTAAAAAACAGTTTTCCTTCTGTAAATTTTAGGATTATACTTACTAATGACTTTAAGATCAAGAATTTTTTCAGTCACAAAGATAGAGTGCCTACTCCTCTATGTTCAGATGTTGTTAAAAAGTTTAAATGTCCTAGTTGTAAGGCTGGGTATATTGGATGTACAAGTCGTTCATTCAAAATAAGAATATCTGAACATATTGGAAAGAACTACGGGACAGGGCAATATATACATCAGATGGCTTTTTCAGCTATTAGAGAGCATTCATTAACCCATAACCACCCTTTCTCTTACAATGATTTTCAGATAGTAGCTAAATTCAGTAATTCGGCTGATGCTTTACTAGGAGAAAAATTACTAATAGAAAAGTATAGACCTGAAATCAATGTAGCAAATAGTACTTAATGGTCTGTTCGAATCTATAGGTGGGTTTGGTTTGTTTGCTTCAGTTTGGGAGGGGTTTGAGTTTAGTGTTCGAACAGACGAATGATGTTTCAGTGGGGGGTTTGAGTAGTTTTCTTTGGGTCTTCTCTGAGTGATTCTTGGCACTTCTGTTTCACTTTTATGGACTTTGATGCATGGTTGTGGGGAGTTCGGACGTGTTTTTCTGGCTCTCCTCTAGTTTTCAGGGCTGCCTCACCGGCATTAGTTTTTTTCTTTTCACCCTTCTGGTGACTCTTAGGATAAGCTAGTACTAATTTTCCTCCCTACCCTTGCTAGAGATATAGTAAGTGTCTATATCTATTTACTAAGATTACCTTTGCTTACTCGCCCACGGAGGGTCCCCCCCACTGATCGCTCTGGGGTATGAATTAACACGGTCGGGCCTCCCTGGAGTGGTTTGAGAGGGCAATCTTAGCCATAGGTGTGTGGTCCCCGGTTGTTTGTCCCTTCTTCGTTTTTCCTCCTCCTTCCCACTTCCCCCGTTAGGGGGAAGTGGTCCCTATGGCGGACAACCCTACTGCTAGTCCTGACCAACTCCCGACTGCTGCACAGACGGACAGCTCCCAGACTGAACGGCCCCAGACACGTACCCGCCTTGACATAAATGTAAATAACGCCGAGTTTGTACAGATTCATGCGGTTGCTTCCACTCCCCTGTCCAACCTGAATCCCTTCATCATCAAGAAGGTGATTGATGGGTGTGCAGGTGAGGTGGAACAAGTTAAAAAACTTGCAAGTGGAGATCTCTTGGTAAAGACAATCAATTCTGCCCAGGTAAAGGACTTGCTGAAACTGAGGAAGTTCCACAGTTACGATGTCCAGACGACGATCCCCCACTCCATGAATTCCTGCAAGGGTGTTATCACCTGCAGGGATCTGGTGCCTATGGAAGAGGAAGAAATCGTACAGGAACTTGCTCAGCAAGATGTAATAGAGGCCAGGTTTATTACAAGATTTTCGGAAGGTATAAGGACAAAGACCGCAACAGTTGTTTTGACTTTTGGAAAAGTATCTCTTCCAGCCAATGTGAAAGTTGGATACGAAATTTTCAATGTCAGACCATACATCCCGAACCCCCTTCGTTGTGCAAAATGTCAGATATATGGACACCATGAAAAGGCTTGTCGGTCTTCTAACCTAGTATGTGGCAAGTGTTCGGCTGTAGGCCATTCTGCTGACCACTGTACATCAGAGAATGAATGTTGCTTTCACTGCCAGGGCGCTCACCCCACTTCCTCTCAGGCTTGTCCCAAGTGGAAGGAGGAGAAAGAGGTCTGCACAGTGAAGGCAACTGAGGGCATATCCTTTTACGATGCTAGGAAGAAGGTGAAGGAGTTGCATACAACTCCCAAACCTAATATCTCCTATGCATCGGCGGTTGTGTCCCGTCCTGTGATGTGCACGGTGGAGACACAGACTGACCTTACATTCGCTCCTCATGCCCCACGCAATACCTCTCAGCCTAAGCCTCCTGTACGTTCCAACTCTCTGACAGACATCCCAATTGCCACTTCATACTCTCAGGCTGCCGCTGCTCCTTCGCAGTCAGTGCGGTCAAAACAGAAGCCTGACAAGTCAGATAAAATTAACTTGACCATCCTCACCAAACAGTCACGTCCTCATGTCCTTCCCGCTCATGGTCCAGCGAGGGAGAGAAAGAATAGCTCTTCCTCGGTGGATTCTGGGAGCCTTGTTATTGATGAGAATATGGAGATCTTCACGAGTAAGCACCGGGAAAGGTCCCCCGGTAGCCACTCGCCTGGTGGCGGGCGGCATAAAAAAACTAAACACACTGGCCCCCTTCGTAAATCTTAAACCGCCGCATTCACTATACTACAGTGGAATTGTAGAGGTATTGGGAATAAGTTACAAAATATAGCAATCTTGCTTTCTATACACAGGCCAGACGTTGTTTCTTTACAGGAGACGCGCCTGGAGGATCGTCCTGATCCTCCACAGTTCAAACACTACCACTCGTATAGAAGATATGAAGGTCACGGAGTTGCCATTTACACACACAAATCACACCCACAAACGGAAGTGATTCTAAATTCTACTCTGGAAGCTGTCGCATGCAGAGTAAAATTTAATAACACGTATCTGTCTATTTGCTCTCTGTACTGTCCTCCACATGGCCCCATTGATAGTGATGCTTTAAATTCACTAGTGGAACATCTGCCTGGAAATAAGTTAGTGTTGGGCGATTTTAACGCCCATCACTATCAATGGGGTAGCTTGAGGATTAATGGTCGTGGGGAGCAAGTAGCCGACCTAATACTACAGTCCAACCTCTGTCTTCTGAACGATGGTAGAGCGACTCGTGTAGATGATCGTACTGGTAACTTTTCGGCCATTGACTTATCTTTGGCCTCTCCTGGTATACATCAAGATCTCTCATGGGACCCCTACGACGACTCCTTGGGAAGTGATCATTTACCCATCTGTCTTTCTTATACACGCGACATCATTTCGGACCCTCCACCTCCAAAATTTAACTATAAGAAAGCAGATTGGGGATCCTTCTCAAGGATCGCCAATTTAGATATATCTGGGGAGACCATAGATGTTAAGGTCGAAAATATATCTACTTCCATATTACACGCAGCTGAGGCTGCTATTCCCAAGACTTCTACAGTTCATGCGAAGCATAGAGCACATTGGTGGACGCCGGATTGCCGACAAGCATTAAGAAAACGCAATAGGAGATACAGGATTTTTGATAGTCAGCCCACTGAGAAAAATTTTATTGCATACAAACAGGCACGGGCTGAGGCAAGGAGAATAATAAGAAGGGCCAAACGTGACTCCTGGCGGTCCTTTGTGTCCACGGTGACTCGTACAACACCATTACGTAAAGTCTGGTCCACTATAAGATTATTAAATAATAAACGCCCATACTTCCCTGTCACCACCTTGCAGGTGAATAACACCACCTATGACGAGCCCGTGGACGTTGCTAACATCCTCGCCAGGAGTTTTTCTCATGTAAGTAGCTCAGCCAATTATGATCCGCGTTTCCAACATCATAAACGCATGGCTGAGCTACAGATATTAGACTTTGCCACAGAAGACGTAAACTCCCCGTGAAACCAAGAGTTTACGCTAGATGAACTGCTCCTTGCCCTTAAATCCTGTAAAGACACCAGCCCTGGACCAGACACCATCACGTACGGTATGATCCAGCATCTTAATCAGGACAACTTGATTAAGATGTTAGCATTGTACAATGAGATTTCGGCGTCTCGAATGTTCCCAAACTCATGGCACTTTGCGCACGTCATACCGATACCCAAAGAGGCTGGTCGTCTTATGAATCCCACTTCATTTCGTCCTATTGTGTTGACTTCTTTTCTATGTAATGTCATGGAACGTATGGTTAACAATAGGCTTCTTTTTGTTTTAGAGTCGAAGAATTTGTTAAATGATCAACAATGTGGCTTACGTAAATACAGAAGTTCACTAGATCATTTAATGAATTTGGAGCATTGTATTGCAGAGGCATTTGCCAATAAAGAATTCATGATAGGGGTGTTCTTGGACATCCATAAAGCCTATGACATGACCTGGCGACACGGTATACTAATGAAGCTCTATGCTTATGGTTTAAGAGGAAATTTGCCTATTTTTATTTCAAATTTCTTAAGGGACAGAACTTTCTCTGTCAAATTGCCCCGTAACGTAACATCGGATATATTTATCCAGGAAAACGGGGTGCCACAGGGAAGTGTGCTTAGTCCTACTTTATTTAGTATTATGATCAATGATATTCTGTCATCAGCTCCCATCCCGAGGAATCTTAAATACTCGCTCTACGCTGACAATTGTGCAATATGGCACTCTTCCTGTAATGCAAAATTTTCGGCTGGGCGGATTCAAGCAGCCCTTGACTCCGTCCACCAATGGGCCTTGCAGTGGGGATTTAAGTTTTCCGTACGTAAGTGTGCCGCTGTAGTCTTCACTAATCGTAACGTACCTAATTTGTACTTAACTTTGGATAATCAGGCGGTACCTTTTCAAAATTCTGTAAAATTTTTAGAAATACATTTTGATCGAAGAATGAATTTTAAATTTCACGTTAATACTTTGCTTGCTCGTTGTGATAAACCATTAAATGTCCTCAAGTACCTAGCGGGTACTACCTGGGGTGCCGACAGAAAATCTTTATTAATGGTGTATAAGTCCCTTATTCGATCGAAGCTAGACTATGGCGCACAGGTGTATGGCTCGGCATCTGATGCCACGCTGAAAGGATTGGATGTGTTGCAGAATAAATGTTTGCGAATGTGTCTTGGAGCCGTCCGGTGTACCCGTGTGGCTCGTATGGAAGTGGAGGCGAATGTGCCTCCCCTCCGTATTCGCCGTGACCACCTGGCCTTGTCCTATAGTGTAAGGACATTTAAAAAAAGTAATATCGGCAATGTGGCCTGTACCTCCCTGCGTCAATACCACCACCTTCTGTGGGGGGTGCGTCGGCCACTTGCCGTTCGCCTCCACTTACTGACTCAGGAGCTTGGTGTGGACCCCAGTGACTGTGACAAGTTGGTGTTAAAAAATATAGCGCCTTGGGAGCCACCTGCCTTTACTGTTGATGTTACATGGCTCCCAGCACCAAAGGCCAAGGCGCCGGAGGCAGAGGTCCACCACTTGTTTCGTAACATCATCATTCGTCACTTGGGGTCCCACCACTTGTACACCGACGGCTCCAAGTCGAGTGAATGTGTGGGTGCAAGTGTGTGGTCGACTGAATGTGCCCTCAGGTATCGGTTGCTGACTCATACATCTGTGTTTACCTCAGAACTTTTTGCCATTGATAAAGCCATAGACTATGCTCTCAATTCTAGGCATGATTCATTTGTCATATTTTCAGATTCAAAATCAGCCCTTCAGGCAATTGCATCTTGTACTACGGACTCTCACGAGATCCAGGGCCGCATCGTTAATAAGTTGCATTCATGCAACAAGTCATTCACGCTGATCTGGGTGCCTGGTCATTGTCGTATCTACGGTAATGAGTAGGCTGACTTACTTGCAAATTCGGCTGTAGAGCTCGAGGAGACTTGGGACGTTCCTCGTGATCTACGGTCGAGTCTCTCTCTCGGAAAGAAATCAATAAATCTTCTGTGGCAAGGTCAGTGGACCAGACTAAATATTCCAACCTGTAAGCCGTACCTGGGCGACTGGGACACCGCCAACCGCCCCAGTCGCCTGGAAGAAAAAGCGTTGGCACGATTACGGCTTAATGCCACCGTTGTAACACACATGAAACCTTATATGGAAAGACGCTTCCCACCGCACTGTGACATCTGTGATGCGGTGTTATCTATCAGTCATATCATCCTGCGCTGTCGGCGATTTATTCGTGAACGTGCTTCACTTATAAATTACTGCGGTGCAGCAGACGTCCCCTTCACCCTTTCCACCATCCTGGGTGATGGGGACATTGTTATGACTGATAAATTGATGGCTTTCTTGAGAGAGACCGGACTGATCAGAGTGATGTGACTTTTTTTACTGTGTGGTTGTGGTTTTTATCAACGGTCAATATGTATATATTGTAATATTAATTAGGGTTGACAGTTGACATATTTGAAATAGTTCCTCCTCCCACTGATCTATTTCTAATATAGATGTCCCTTACATTAAACCCCGTTCCTCGACTAACAGTCACCAGCTGATGAGTGCAAGTGTGCAATATAGAAAGGTATTGGGCACTTGCAGTCGATGGTGGTCTGCTGGCCGAGGTTCTTCACTT
This sequence comes from Coenobita brevimanus, assembly GCF_032717465.1. NCBI lineage: Eukaryota > Metazoa > Arthropoda > Malacostraca > Decapoda > Coenobitidae > Coenobita > Coenobita brevimanus. The sequence goes on from NC_137006.1 coordinate 33,291,753, forward strand.
TTTGTACAAATTATGTAAATACATTATACCATCTTGCTTAAGTTATTCTAATTAGGGCCGACAGCTGACGTATATGGAAATGTTCCTGACTCGTCTGGTTCTCTTTCATATATTGATGTCCCCTATATTAGGTTGTGCCTCGACTGACAGTCACCAGGTGATGAGTGCAGGTATGTCATGTAGAAAGGCATTACATATCTGCAGTCGATGGTGTTCTGTTAGTCGAAGTATTTTTACCATTAGTGTAGGTCTAGCTATTTGTCTCTGTAGGATTTAGTATAGGTTAGCGATTTGTCTGTTAGGTGATTAGTTTTAGGGTCTTTACATTAAGTATTTTAGTTTATAAGTAATATAAGGTTAAAAAAATAAAAAAAAATAAAAAAAAAAATTACAAAAAAATTACAAAAAAATAATAAAATTAAAATTATTATATATATATATGTACGTGTGCATGAAAGTGTGTATGTTCATATGCATGGATGTGTGTATGTATGTATGTATGTATATATATATATGTTCATATATATATGTATATATGTGTAAATATATATACATGTATATAATTTGCCTTAATGACCAGGGGCTCCGGCCTCAATGGTCGATAGGCAAAAAAAAAAAAGAAAAAAAAAAAATTCACTTTTATGCATGGTCGTGGAGAGTGAGGTTGTGTGCTGCTGACCTCTCCTCTAGCTTTCAAGAGCTGCCTCACCGGCAAATAGTTTTTTTTTTTTTTTTTCACCCTTCTGGTGTGCGTTAGGCTAGCTAGTTTCTCACTTTCCTCCCCTCCCTGTTAGTTTGGAACAGTAGGTGTCTGTTCCTGTGTACTGAGATTACCTTTGCTTGCTGCCCAAGGAGGGTTCCCCCCACTGATCGCTCTGGGGCGTGAATTAACACGGTCGGGCCTCCCTGGAGTGGTTTGAGAGGGCAATTTCAGCCTTAGGTGTTTGGCCCCGGTGTGTTTTGTCCCTTGCTCGTTTTCGTCCTTCTTCCCACTTCCCCCGTTAGGGGGGGGTTACTATGTCGGACGCCCCTGCCGCCTCCCCCCCCCCTTCAGGGGGGAGGTGGTCCTGACGAACCTAGGACTGTACCACGGACTGACCGCCCCCTGACTGAACGGCCCCAGACTCGTACCGATCTGGACATTAATGTAAATAATGTACAGTTTGTAACGCTCCATGCTCTCGGTTCCACTCCCTTGAGCAGTATCAATCCTTTCATCATCAAGAAAGTGATTGATTACTGTGCTGGGGAGGTGGAACAGGTGAAAAAACTTGCAAATGGAGATCTCCTCATCAAAACCTTCAACTCCTCCCAGGTAAAAGATTTGATGAAACTTCTTAAGTTCCATGAATATGATGTCGAGCCAAAGATCCCGCACACCATGAATTCCTGCAAAGGTGTTATCACCTGCAGGGATCATATGGTCATGGAAGAGGACGAGATCATACGGGAACTTGCTCAACAGGACGTAATCAATGCCCGATTTATAACCAGATTTTCTGGAGGCATGAAGACGAAGACTGCCACTACTGTCTTGACTTTTGGAAAAGTTTCAGTCCCAGACCATGTCAAAGTTGGATACGAAATTGTTAACGTAAGACCTTATATCCCTAATCCACTTCGCTGTCTAAGGTGTCAATTGTACGGGCACGGCGACAAGACTTGTCGGGCTTCCCAGTCAGTGTGTGGCAAATGTGGAACACAGGGACATGATGCTGAACACTGCACATCGGAGATGGTACGTTGTTTTCACTGCAAGGGCGCACACTCCACTTCCTCTAGGGATTGTCCCAAGTGGAAGGAGGAGAAGGAGGTCTGCGTAGTGAAAGCAACTGAGGGCATTTCCTACTACGAAGCTAGGAAAAAGGTGAAGGAGTTGCATGCAACTCCCACGCCGAATAGGTCCTATGCTTCGGCGGTAATGTCTCGTCCCGTGATGTGTTCTGTTGAAACACAGACTGACCCTGAACCTGTTCCTCTTGACACACAATCTACCTCTCCATCTGAGCCTCCTATCCAATCCACCTCTCAAACTGACACCCCTGTTGCACCTTGCTACTCTCAGGCTGATGCTGTCTCTCAGTCAGTAAAGCCTAAACAGAAGTCTGACAACTCTAGTAAGAGTAATATGACCACCCTTATGAAACAGCCACGTCCTCATGTCCTTCCTGCTCCTGGTGCAGCGAGGGAGAGAAGAGTTAGCTCTTTCTCGGGGGGCTCTGGGAGCCTAGTTATTGATGAGCAACATATGGAGGTTTCCGTCAGTAAGCACCGGGATAGGTCCCCCGGTAGCCACTCGTCCGGCGGCGGGTGGCATAAAAAAGCTAAGCACACTGGCCCCTCTCGTAAATCTTAAACCGCCACATTCACTGTGTTACAATGGAATTGTAGGACTTGGGAATAAATTCCACAATATAGCAATTTTGCTATCTATACACAGGCCAGACGTTGTTTGTTTATAGGAGACGCGCTTGGTGGATCACCCAGATCCTCCACAGTTCAAACACTACCATTCGTATAGAAGATATGATGGTCATGGAGTCGCCATATACACCCACAAATCACACCCACAAACGGAAGTGATTCTAAGCTCTACTTTGGAAGCTGTCGCGTGCAGAGTAAAATTTAATAACACGTATCTGTCTATTTGTTCTATCTACTGTCCTCCCTGTGGTCCCATTGACGGTGATGCTTTCACTTCACTAACCCATCAACTTCCGGGTCATAAGTTAATTTAGGCGATTTTTATGCCCATCACTGTCAATGGGGAAGCTTGAGGAGTGATGGCAGGGGGGAGCAAGTAGCCGACCTCATACTGCAGTCAAACCTCTGTCTTCTAAACAATGGTAGAGCGACTCGTGTAGATGACCGCACTGGTAACATGTCATGTATAGATCTATCCTTGTCATCTCCTGATACACACACTAACATCTCTTGGGACCCATAAGACGACTCGATGGGTAGCGATCATTTTCCAATCTGTCTTTCTTATGCACGCGACGATTCTCGGCCTCCTCCACCACCTAAATTTAACTTTAAGAAAGCAGATTAGGGGTACTACTCACGGGTCGCCAATCTAGATATATCGGGAGATAACATTGACGAGAAAGTTTCGCATCTACTGACTTCCATTATACACGCAGCTGAGGCTGCTATTCCCAAGACATCTACAATTCCAAACAAGCGTAGAGTTTCGTGGTGGAAACCAGATTGCCGACAAGCACTCACAAAGCGCAATAGGAGATACAGGATTTTTGAGAAACAGCCAACAGAATCAAACTTTATTGCCTACAAAGTAGCTAAGGCTGAGGCAAGGAGGACAATTAAAGCGGCAAAACGGACTAACTGGCGTAGTTTTGTGTCCAAGGTGAATCGCTCCACCCCACTAAGTCAGGTCTGGTCCACTATAAACGTACTAAAGAACAAGTACACCCGGTCACCAATCACCACACTTGAGGTGGCCGGGAATGTAATTGAGGATCCCGTGGATATTGCCAATACTATTGTCGACCATTTTGCTCAGGTAAGCAGCTCAGCAAACTATGATCCTCGCTTTCTCCACCATAAGCATACGGCTGAGCTGCAAAACTTAGACTTTGCCACGGAAGACGGAGAGACCAGCTACAACTCCGAATTTACGTTAGATGAACTTCTCCTTGCCCTTAAATCCTGTAAAGGCTAAAGTCCCGGTCCATCCACCATTACTTACGGTATGATCCAGCATCTTACTCAGGCCAACCAGAGTAAGCTGTTAGCGGTGTACAATGAGATTTGGGCGTCTCGCACGTTCCCAAACTCATGGCACTACGTGCACGTCATACCGATACCTCGCCGAGACGGTCGCCTTACGAGTCCCAGCTCGTTTAGACCTATTGCGCTAACTGACTGTCTATGTAAGGTCTTTGAACGTATGGTTAATAAAAGGTTACTTTTTGTTTTAGAGTCGAAGGGTGTGTTAAATGATCAACAGAGTGGATTCCGTAAATACAGGTCCACTCTGGATCATTCAGTGCACCTGGAGCATTGCATAGCCGAGGCTTTTGCCAATCGCGAATTCATGATAGGAATTTATCTAGATACTCATAAGGCTTATGATATGACCTGGCGAAACGGAATACTATGTAAACTCTACGCTTATGGTTTAAGAGGTAATTTGCCCATTTTCCTTCAGAACTTCCTTACTGACAGAATGTTTTCTGTCAGGTTACCCTGTAACGTAACTTCGAACATATTTGTCCAGGAGAACGGAGTACCATAATTAAGTGTGCTTAGCCCTACTTTGTTCAGCGTTGCCATTAATGACATTCTGTCGTCCGCTTCCGTCCCCAGGACGATTAGATACTCACTCTATGCTGATGATTGTGCAGTGTGGCACTCTTCCCACAATGCACAATCCTCGGCAGAGCAGATTCAACTGGCACTTGAATCTGTTCAGCGTTGGGCCCTGGAGTGGGGATTTAAATTTTCCGTCCTTAAGTGTGTCGGTGTTGTTTTTACTCATAAACTTAACGTACCTCCTTTGCATTTAACTTTAGATAATCAGCCGATACCTTTTCAAAATTCAGTCAGATTCCTGGGTCTACATTTTGACAGTAGGCTCAGTTGGAGAACACACATTAATCATTTGCTTGCTTCTTGTAGTAAAAAAGTAAACGTCCTTAAGTTTCTTTCCGGTAAATCGTGGGGAGCAGACAGACCGTCTTTATTGATCGTGTATAAGTCCCTTATCCGTTCTAAGCTTGACTATGGCTCACAGGTGTATGGGTCGGCATCGGATGCCATCCTCCGTAGACTGGATGTACTTCAGAACGTATGCTTGCGTATATGTCTCGGAGCCTTTCGGTGTACTCGTGTGGAGCGGTTGGAAGTGGAGGCTAATGTGCCTCCCCTCCGTCTACGACGTGACCACCTGTTATTTTCTTATGGTATCACCACCCACCGTAAACGCTCACTTGGCCTTCCGACCTGTCGGATCCTGCTACAGTGGGAATACCTGCTGTATGCGGCCCTCAAGCCGGTGGCTGTGAGGCTTCACTTCCTCTGTGAGGCGTTAGGGTACGACCTTTCTAATGGGGATCAGGTTTTAACTTCAAAAATAGTGCCCTGGGAGTCACTTGCCACCACATTCAACACTGACTGGCTCCCCGTCGCAAAGTACAAGGCGCCGGAGGTAGAGGTACGACAGTTGTTCCGGATGATCCTCATTAGACACCTAGCGTCATTCCACTTGTACACCGATGGCTCTAAGATGGATGAATGTGTGGGTGCGAGTGTGTGGTCTATGGAGTGCCGCATCCGTTTTCGTTTGCCCCCCCATACATCTGTATTCACTGCTGAATTATTTGCCTTAGATCAAGCTATAGATTTTGCTTTGCATTCAGATCACAACAGTTTTGTCATTTTTTCGGACTCTAAGTCAGCCCTTCAGGCAATTCATTCATGTAGGACTGATTCACATGAGGTCCTGGGCCGCATTATCAATAAGCTGCATACATGTGCTAAATCCTTCACTCTGATCTGGGTGCCTGGTCATTGCGGTATTTACGGCAATGAGCAGGCTGACATACTAGCTAAATCAGCTGTAGAACTCGAGGAGACTTGGGACGTTCCTCGTGAGCTACAGTCTAGTCTCTCTTTCGGAAAGAAATCAATTAATCTTCTGTGGCAAAGTCAGTGGACCGACCTGGCAATTCCATCTCTCAAAAGGACCATATGTGATTGGTCCAGTTCCTCTCGAGGAAACAGACGGCAGGAGGTCGCTTTAGCCCGCCTCCGCATGAATTCCACCCTAATAACACATATGTTACCATATATTAACAGACAATTTCCACCGCGTTATACCACCTGTGACGCGGTGTTATCTATTAGTCACATACTTTTGTCCTGCATTAGGTATGCTAGGGAACGTACAGTACCTCTCTGGCTGCCTACTGTAGGACAAATACGCTCCCTTTCACACTTGATTCTGTCTTGGGTGATGGGGACGTTGGTGTGACTAATAAATTGATGACTTTCCTGAAAGAGACCAGATTACTCAGAGAGTTGTGATTTATTTTATGAACTTGCTTGTGGTTTCCTTATTTATTCTTTTTTTTTTCTTTTTTTTGTATATAGGGATATGGTTTTTGTACATATGTAAATACGTCAATACACTTTTATATATTTGTGAACCGCAGGAGGAGGTTACATTTATATAAATGTGTATTTTTTTTTTTTTTTTTTTTGTTCAGGACCAGTAAATTTGATTTTTTTTATATTTTTTTTTATATATTTATTTATTTATTTTTTGCATATATATATATATATATATAAATTTGATAAGTATTTGATTATTTAGTTGTAGAATAGTAATGAGTCTACATATGATGTATAGATGGAAGTATTTGTCCTGGTACTATCCATGTATACTGATGTATTCTTTATTACTTATTATGTTTCATAATCATGAATAATAACTTAATATTGGTATGAAATAGATGCAAATATTTCAAATCATTATTTTGGCTTTCATGATTATCGATTCTTGCTGGCCTAATGCCCCTTCAGGGTGATGGCAAAAAAAAAAAAAAAAAAAAAAAAAACTTCTGTTTACGAGATCATACGGGAACTTGCTCAGCAGGACGTAATCGGTGCCCGTTTTATTACTAGATATTCCGAAGGCGTGAGGACGAAGATTGCTACTATTGTCTTGACTTTTGGCAAAGTTTCACTCCCAGACCATGTCAAAATTGGCTACGAAATTGTTAACGTAAGGCCTTATATCCCCGATCCACTTCGTTGCCTAAGGTGTCAATTATATGGGCACGGTGACAAGACTTGTCAGGCTTCCCAGTCAGTGTGTGGCAAATGTGCAACACAGGGACATGATGCTGAACACTGCACATCGGAGACTGTACGTTGTTTTCACTGCAAGGGCGCACACTCCACTTCCTCTAGGGATTGTCCCAAGTGGAAGGAGGAGAAGGAGGTCTGTGCAGTGAAAGCAACTGAGGGCATTTCCTACTACGAAGCTAGGAAAAAGGTGAAGGAGTTGCATGCAACTCCCACGCCGAATAGGTCCTATGCTTCGGCGGTAATGTCCCGTCCCGTGATGTGCTTTGTTGAAACAGACTGACCCTGAACCTGTTCCTCTTGCCTCACACTCTACCTCTCCATTTCAGCCTCTTGTCCAATCCAACTCTCAAACTGACATCCCCACTGCAACTTCCCACTCTCAGGCTGCTGCTGCCTCTCAGTCAGTAAAGCCTAAACAGAAGTCTGACAGCTCTAGTAAGAGTAATATGACCACCCTTTCAAAACAGCCAGGTCCTCATGTCCTTCCTGCTTCTGGTCCAGCGAGGAAGAAAAAGTTTAGTTCTTCCTCGGGGAGCTCTGGGAGCCTAGTTATTGATGATCAACGTATGGAGGTTTCCGTTAGTAAGCACCGGGAAAGGTCCCCCGGTAGCCACTCGCCTGACGGTGGGCGATATAAAAAAAGCTAAGCACACTGGCCCCTCTCGTAAATCGTAAACCGCCACATTTACTGTGTTACAATGGAATTGTAGGACTCTTGGGAATAAATTCCACAATATAGCACTTTTCTTATCTATACACAGGCCAGACGTTGTTTGTTTACAGGAGACGCGCTTGGTGGATCACCCAGATCCTTCACAGTTCAAACACTACCATTCGTATAGAAGATATGATGGTCACGGAGTCGCTATATACACCCACAAATCACACCCACAAACGGAAGTGATTCTAAGTTCTACTCTGGAAGCTGTCGCGTGCAAAGTAAGATTTAATAACACGTATCTGTCTATTTGTTCTATCTACTGTCCTCCCCGTGGTCCCATTGATGGTGATGCTTTCACTTCACTAACCCATCAACTTCCGGGTCATAAATTAATTCTAGGTGATTTTAACGCCCATCACTGTCAATGGGGAAGCTTGAGGAGTGATGACAGGGGGGAGCAAGTAGCCGACCTCATACTGCAGTCAAACCTCTGTTTTCTAAACAATGGTAGAGTGACTCGTGTAGATGACTGCACTGGTAACATGTCATGTATAGATCTGTCCTTGTCATCTCCCGATATACACACTAACATCTCTTGGGACCCATATGACGACTCGATGGGTAGCGATCATTTTTCAATCTGTCTTTCTTATGCACGCGACGATTCTCGGCCTCCTTCACCACCTAAATTTAACTTTAAGAAAGCAGATTGGGGGTACTACTCACGGGTCGCCAATCTAGATATATCGGGAGATAACATTGACGAGAAAGTTTCGCACCTACAGACTTCCATTATACACGCAGTTGAGACTGCTATTCCCAAGACATCTACAATTCCAAACAAGCGTAGAGTTTCATGTGGACACCAGATTCCCGACAAGCACTCACAAAGCGCAATAAGAGATACAGGATTTTTGAGAAACAGCCAACAGAATCAAACTTTATTGCCTACAAAGTAGCTAAGGCTGAGGCAAAGAGGACAATTAAAGCAGCAAAACGGACTAACTGGCGTAGTTTTGTGTCCACGGTGAATCGCTCCACCCCACTAAGTCAGGTCTGGTCCACCATAAATGTACTAAACAACAAGTACACCTGGTCACCAATCACCACACTTGAGGTGGCCGGGAATGTAATTGACGATCTTGTGGATATTACCAATACTATTGCCGACCATTTTGCCCAGGTAAGCAGCTCAGCCAACTATGATCCTCGCTTTCTCCACCATAAGCGTATGGCTGAGCTGGAAAACTTAGACTTTGCCACAGAAGATGGAGAGACCAGCTACAACTCCGAATTTACGTTAGATGAACTTCTCCTTGCCCTTAAATCCTGTAAAGGCTCCAGTCCCGGTCCATCCACCATTACGTACGGTATGATCCAGCATCTTACTCAGGCCAACCTGAGGAAGGTGTTAGCGGTGTACAATGAGAATTGGGCGTCTCACACGTTCCCAAACTCATGGCACTACGCGCACGTCATACCGATACCTCGCCGAGACGGTCGCCTTATGAGCCCCAGCTCGTTTCGACCTATTGCGCTAACTGACTGTCTATATAAGGTCTTTGAATGTATGGTTAATAAAAGGTTACTTTTTGTTTTAGAGTCGAAGGGTGTGTTAAATGATTAACAGAGTGGATTCCGTATATACAGGTCCACTCTGGATCATTTAGTGCACCTGGAGCATTGCATAACCGAGGCTTTTGCCAATCGCGAATTCATGATAGGAATTTTTCTGGATATTCATAAGGCTTATGATATGACCTGGCGAAACGGAATACTATGTAAACTCTACGCTTATAGTTTAAGAGGTAATTTGCCCATTTTCCTTCAGAACTTCCTTACTGACAGAATGTTTTCTGTCAGGTTACCCTGTAACGTAACTTCGGACATATTTGTCCAAGAGAACTGGGTACCACAAGGAAGTGTGCTTAGCCCTACTTTGTTCAGCGTTGCCATTAATGACATTCTGTCGTCCGCTTCCGTCCTCAGGACGATTAGATACTCACTCTATGCTGATGATTGTGCAGTGTGGCACTCTTCCCGCAATGCACAATCCTCGGCACAGCAGATTCAACTGGCACTTGAATCTGTTCAGCGTTGGGCCCTGGAGTGGGGATTTAAATTTTCCGTCCCTAAGTGTGTCGGTGTTGTTTTTACTCATAAACTTAACGTACCTGCTTTGCATTTCAACTTTAGATAATCAGCCGATACCTTTTCAAAATTCAGTCAGATTCCTGGGTCTATATTTTGACAGTAGGCTCAGTTGGAGAACACACATTAATCATTTGCTTGCTTCTTGTAGTAAAAAAGTAAACGTCCTTAAGTTTCTTTCCGGTAAATCGTGGGGAGCAGACAAAACGTCTTTATTAATGGTGTATAAGTCCCTTATCCGTTTTAACCTTGACTATGGCTCACAGGTGTATGGGTCGGCATCGGATGCTGTCCTCCGTAGACTGGACATGCTTCAGAACATATGCTTGCGTATATGTCTCGGAGCCCTTCGGTGTACTCGTGTGGAGCAGTTGGAAGTGGAGGCTAATGTGCCTCCCTCCGTCTACGACGTGACCACCTGTTATTTTCTTATGGTATCACCACCCACCGTAAACGCTCACTTGGCCTTCCGACCTGTCGGATCCTCCTACAGTGGGAATACCTGCTGTATGCAGCCCTCAAACCGGTGGCTGTGAGGCTTCACTTCCTCTGTGAGGCGTTAGGGTACGACCTTTCTAATGGGGATCAGGTTTTAACATCAAAAATAGCGCCCTGGGAGTCACTTGCCACCACATTCAACACTGACTGGCACCCCGTCGCAAAGTACAAGGCGCCGGAGGTGGAGGTACGAGAGTTGTTCCGGATGATCCTCATTAGACACCTAGCTTCATTCCACTTGTACACCGATGGCTCTAAGATGGATGAATGTGTGGGTGCTAGTGTGTGGTCTATGGAGTGCCGCATTCGTTTTCGCTTGCCCCCCCATACATCTGTATTCACTGCCGAATTATTTGCCATAGATCAAGCTATACACTTTGCTTTGCGTTCAGATCACAACAGTTTTGTCATTTTTTCGGACTCTAAGTCAGCCCTTCAGGCAATTCATTCATGTAGGACTGATTCACATGAGGTCCTGGGCCGCATTATCAATAAGCTGTATACATATGCTAAATCCTTCACTCTGATCTGGGTGCCTGGTCATTGCGGTATTTACGGCAATGAGCAGGCTGACGTACTAGCTAAATCAGCTGTAGAACTCGAGGAGACTTGGGACGTTCCTCGTGAGCTACAGTCTAGTCTCTCTTTCGGAAAGAAATCAATTAATCTTCTGTGGCAAAGTCAGTGGACCGACCTGGCAATTATATCTGTCAAAAGGACCATATGTGATTGGTCCAGTTCCTCCCGAGGAAACAGACGGGAGGAGGTCGCTTTAGCCCGCCTCCGCATGAATTCCACCCTAATAACACATATATTACCATATATTAACAGACAATTTCCACCACGTTGTACCACCTGTGACGCGGTGTTATCTAATAGTCACATCCTTTTGTACTGCAGTAGGTATGCTGGGGAACGTACCTCTCTGGCTGCCTACTGTAGGACAAATGCGCTCCCTTTCACACTTGATTCTATCTTGGGTGATGGGGACGCTGGTGTGACTAATAAATTGATGACTTTCCTGAAAGAGACCAGATTACTCAGAGAGTTGTGATTTATTTTATGAACTTGGTTGTGGTTTCCTTTTTTATTATATATATATATATATATATATATATATATATATATATATATATATATATATATATATATATATATATATTTATATATATATATTTTTAAATATATATATATAGTATTAGTAATATTTTATATCTGTAATAATGTTATATCTTGCTTTAACTGAGCATTATCCGGTTTTCTCATTTTATCAGGGCTGACTTAGATAAATTTGCTCTTGGTAAATTCGTGTTCATAGAGGCTATTGCAGTTAACCATATATGTAACCTGTTTTGCCATTACATTATCCTTATGAGTCGTGAATGTTTAGTTGTTAGTTTGAGCATTAAACTTTAACTTGTAATTTTACGTAAGTCAACGGCCATGCCACGTTGAGTACACCGCTTCCCGTCCGATCAGCGAAGTTAATCAACGTTGGGTCTGGTTAGTACTTGGATGGGTGACTGCCTGGGAACACCAGATGCTGTTGGCATAACGTTCTCTCTACGTGTCAAGTGGGGTTGGTGGAGGATTAAGTGCCCCTCCCTGTAAAACAATTAACTTTAAGCCCTTGGCCACCCCGTTTGGATATATGGCGTCTGGCAATGAATGAATAAATATATATATATATATATATATATATATATATATATATATATATATATATATATATCTATATATATATATATATATATATATATATATATATATATATCTATATCTATATATATATATATATATATATATATATATATATATATATATATAAATATATATATATATATATTTATATATATATATATATATATATATATATATATATATATATATATTTATATATATATATATATATATATATATATATATATATATATATATATATATATATATATATATATATATATATATATATATATATATATATATATATATATATATATATATATATATATATATATTTATATATATATATATATATATATATATATATATATATATATATATATTTATATATATATATATCTATCTATCTATCTATCTATCTATTGCCAGACGCCTCAATCCCGTTTGGGGTGGCC